>NW_024429191.1:10197353-10452353 GCF_017639785.1 Mesocricetus auratus | reverse complement strand
CCAGCACCTCATGAGGTGGATCTTACCAACTTTTAACTCTCCAGGGGACCCAATGCTCTCTCTGGCCTTTGTAGGCACCCGCACGCATGGCTCACATTTCCCCCACACATAAATATAAAATTCCAGGAAGGCATATTTCCTATTAGATGAGGTAGGTCATTCTCATGGTGATTTGGCCATAGACAATATTTCCTTTAGAAAAAGAAAGAAAATAGGGGTTTCTTTCCCTTTGCATGTTCTTAGAGCCCTTGCCAAAACACTAGAACATATGCCAGCACTACCTGGGCATTTTGCCTTTTCCTTGAGTAGGGCTGTCACTCTGCAGTCCAGGCTGGCCTCAAATTCATGGAGATGCTCTGGGTTCTAGTATTACAAGTACCATACCAGCCTACTACACTGTTTATAGGAAGTTGTGAAATCAGCAAGCATGAGGTCTCAAATTTAAATCCTTATTAAGATTCTGTGTGTAAGAATGTGTGTGTGTGTGTGTGTGTGTGTGTGTGTGTGTGTTATACACATGTGGAAGCCAGAGGTTGACGTTGTCTTCATTGATTGTTACCAACCTCATTTTTTGAGTAGAGTTCGCTCACTAAACCCAGAGCTCACCAATTTGTCTAGGACAAGCAACCATGGATACTGCTGTTCATGGGGGTGCTGGGGGATTGAACTCAGGTCCTCACACTGTGTGGCAGGTTATGTTACAGACAGCTGTCTCCCAGTGTGAGAGTGATTTTGTCATTTGCAGTTCTACATTGAGTCTGGAGCTAGGGTTCCTGCTTCTACTACTGGGACTGTGCCAGGACTGCGATTCAGCCACCATGGGGAGAACTGTCATCCAGGCAGTGACATTTTTCAGGTGATTTGACACCTGCTTTGCTATCTTCAGTTCCTTTTAGCAACATGTTATGTTTTTTGCTGAGCCCAGTACCTGCTTGGCTGGCTTCCTTCAGGCATCTTGGTATCCTATGATACTGTAATTGGGGATGCTTCCTTGGCCCGGTGTCTGGGGTTCTACCTCCAGTAAATGATGATGGCACATTACCTCAGCTGGATGAGGGAGAGGGAAGTAGTGGGTCCCACTGAGCTGTTGGCAGATAGAGTACCAATAGGCCCACATGGCGCCTCAGGGAGACATCACCTGGTGACTTGGGGGTCCTAAGTTTGCAAGCAGGTGAAGGTAGAGTCCTTTATAACTGTCCTCTATCATTCCAGAGCCTCTGCCCAGCTCCTAGCCGGCCGCCAGTGTCTGGAAGCTGCGTAGAGCAACTCTAACACACCACCAGGTTGTCAGATTCTAACTTAGCTTCTGGGCATCCTGCTGAATGAAGTGGGACTACTCAAGCCACCACCATTCTGTCCACTCCCCTGTGTGAGGGCTTGGATAGAGAAACGAGCAAGCATGTCCTAATGCGACCCAGTTGGGTATAAGGATCATTTGCTCATGGAGCCAGGGGCTCCCCAAGTTTCCAGGAGGGGAGATTTGGAGGTGCATGTATGATAGGGGGTCCTATATATATCGGAAGTAGAAACCTGTGAGTGCCATCATGACCAGGGCTTCAGGTCCCTGTGTTATCTTTAGTGAGTAGACAATTAGTGACAGACTCCCCAGTCAGGACCCATCTACCTTGGGGTGAGGTCTCCCTGAGTAGGGCTGGGACACCTACTGTTAGCACTGCCACATCTCTATGGTGGGTCCCCAAGGCCACCAACTACCATGATGACCAGGTTCTGTGGGAAAGCAGTAAGCCTTGCCCCGTGTTTGCCAAGGGAAAGAACTGCCTACTGACAGCCACACCAGCTTGTCTACTGTGGCTCCTACTGGGTTCCTGCTGGCCTGAGGCCCTAATCCCACACTCGGTGCCAGGGTCACCAGGTGGCACTTCCCACGTCCCCCACTTCAAGTGGCACTGCTGGTGTCCTCGTTCTACCACATCCTCTGGAGTGGCTCACAACAGCGGATACCACATGGAGTTGTCTGACCTTGGGACAGTGCTGGTCTGTAAGGATCAAGATGCTTCTGGAAGTGGTGGTGCACACCTTAATCCCAGCACTGAGTTCAAGGTTAGCCTGGTCTACACAGAGAGACCCTGTCTCAAAAGAACAAACAAAAACATCGGTGAACCTCCCTGGGCTACACAGTGTGACTACTGTGTGAGCAAATCCAGACACAGGAGGCAGCACGGGAGTCAGGCTGCCATCTGGGTGAAGATGACATTCTGCAGCCAGCAGGACCCAGCTCCTACCTGTCCAGATTGCAGTCTGGCTATCAGGCCCTGTCTCTCCTATAAGAAGCATTCTGGTGGATTCTGGTTGCCCCAGGGCCTGGCTCCCTCCCACAGCTCATCTTCTGCATAGGCTTCAATACTTTTTAAAGCTCTGTTGTACCTACAGCCCCCACCCCCCTAGACTCCTTGCGAAGGAGGGGGCACATGGCTGGACCAATGCCAGCGGTGCATGTCTCGGGGTCTGAGGCTTTTCCTGCTGAGCCCCGGGACTTTGGTCCTGGTAACTTGGTAAGGGCATGGATCTCACGGTGAGGTCCAATGTAGGCACCTAGGTGCCACTTCCCAGGTCACCACACTACCCAAGCAGCTGGTGCCCCCGCTGAGAGTCTACTGCCTGGGGCACGGACAGAACGCCCCCAGGAAGGGCTGCTCAGGCTGCAGGCTGCCAGTCACTTCTGTGGTGGTCATGGCAGACTTGCTGGCTCCAGTCTCATTGCTCTGAGGCTTGTCTGTCCCTGACACACACAGGGTGCCCTGTTTCCTTGGGAGCTGGAACACGGGCTCTCTGTTTGCACCTGGGTTGGCCATCCTCCCCCCGAGACAGGCTGAGGGGGTGCTCTGTACAGACCACACTTGTGCCCCCCTTGACCAGCCTCCTCAGCTGAACCTTTTTGTTGTCCCTTCTGGGATCCTCTGCAGTGTGGCCCAGGGGCGGGCAACATGGGCTCCAGACACCATGCTTGGCAAGAAGCAGGATGGGGAGCATTCTGAGTCTCTGCTGTTCTCGTAGCTGGAGAACCTGGGCAATTCTGTCTCATGCATTCCTGGCCAAGGCTCCTGCCGATACAGCTCTGCTGGGCCCTCTGCAGTTCTCCATGTAGACTTGGACATGGCCACAAGCTGAAGACAGAGCTTCTATCCACACTTTCCACATATCCTACACTAGGGTGTACAAGGCACCCAGGAGCTCATGTTTCTGTGGGTGTCTACTCAGGTGGTGTGTAAGGGTTCCTGGGGAGGGACCAGGCTGAGGCTAGCTTCTTTTCTCCAGGGAGATGGTGATTTTGTGCTGCCACAATGGACTTTCGAGGGAGCTTGGCCACTGGCCTGACTATGAGCGTGTGGTCGGGTTAGGTGGGAACCAGCCTCTAGGTCAGGGAATCTGAGAACCCCTGGGGTTCAGCAAACTATGGGGTTGCTACCAAAGTTCAGACTAGGAGAGAGTCCCCAAGTGGCTGTCATCCAGATATGGGCAGTGGCCTCCTGTGATGTGGATGTAGGTGGCAATGTGGTCCTGGAGACAGGGTTGGTGGGTACCTGTGAGGGTGGAGGATGAGGAAGCACTGGCTCCCTGTAGCTAAGGGAGAGGCCTGGTGCCTGTGGGACCTCACTGTGTGACCATACGCAGGGCATGGGGCTGATGGGGACAGAGGCAGGAGGCTCAGTTATGGAAGTACAACCTTTTCCAATTCTCTTCTCGGCAGGACCCACGGGCTACCTGGTCACTGTGTGTGACCATTGCCACAGCAGAAAGTACAGGTAGAAAAGCAGTTAGTCTCTGGTCTTTATTTCAGGGTGTGTCGAGATGGGGTTCCGGCAGCGGCCATTCCCGAGTCTTAAAGTAGTCCTTCAAATCCTCAAGTTTGAGTGGGGGGAAGTAGGGACCAATTCGCTTGCGTATCCACCACTTGCCCTGGGCAGCATGCTGGCCACTGGGGAGGCTGAACCGGTAACGGTAGTGTTCTCCTCGGATCCACCTGCAGGGGAAATTGTGTCAACCTACTGTCTCTTTGCTTCCCCCACGCTCTTCACAGCCCCTATGTCCCAGAAGGCAGGCCTAGGTCCCCGCAATCCGTGGGTGGAGCTCCATTAGCCTCATGATCAAAATGTTCCCAAGCCTGCTACAAATCTTGAATGTAAAACAGGTACATCTGGGCTCCGGTGATGGCACATACTCTATCCTGGGACTTGAGTGAGACCTAGGTGATGCTCTGTCTCCATGATTCACCTTCTCCAACTTGTGTTACTAGGGTGTGCACAGGACATAGCAAGCCTTGTGATGGGACAGGGGGACATGCTATGTCTTTTTGGGTGTGGGTCTGGAGGTATCATTGGTTCTGGGTGGAGCTGCCATCCTTCCTTCCTCTGGTGTGCAAACCTGATGGTGGTCAGTGTCGGGGTGAGGCTGGGCAGTGCTGAGCAGAGCCACGCTGGACTCCACAGGTGGCCATGGAGGGATTAAGGCTGTGCCTCTCTTCTCCTGAATCTGGGGTCCTGACCCTACATTTTGCAAGGCTGGAAAGGGCAGGGGTGCAGAGCCTCTTGGAAGGCCACTGCCATGTGATCACTCCACCTTCTCTAAATTTGCCTTCTTGCCTTCATTTTCTTCTCAAGATACAGTCAAAGATCTAGGGTTGCAGGGCCTGGACACTACTTATAGCCAAGGGGGGGGGTGTGGTGCACTGGAGGGTGGGGTCCTGGGGCAAGGCTCAGGTGCCCAGTGTTGGACTCAGGAGGTTGGGAAAGAGCCAGGGCCTTGTGCTTTCTCTGGTAGGTCTGTGAGGATACCGAGGAGGAATGATACCACCCCTGGAATGCTCTAGAACATGACTATGCTGGTTAGTTTTTATCAGTGTGACACAAACTAGAGACACCTTCAGAATAACCTCTATCAGAGTGACCTACAGGTGTGTGTGTGTGGCATCTTCTTGATGAGTGATGGATTTGGGAGCTCAGCACATGGTGGTCCTGGGTTGTGGAAGAAAGCAAGCCATGAACAGTGCCCCTCTGTGTCTGCTTCAGTGTCTGAGGAGGCCAGAAAAGGGTGTGGGATCACTTGGAGCTTGAGTAACAGGAAGTTGTGAACTGCTGAGTGTGGATGCTGGCAGTCAAACCTGGGTGTTCTGGAGATGCAGGAAGTGCTCTGAATCACTGAGCCATCTCTCTAGCTCCCCCCCCCCATTTTGTGATTTTTTTTTCAGAGGCGTGGGACAGAGGTTAGCAGGTATAGTGTTTGATCCCTAGAAACCACATTAGGAAATAGAAGGCTTGTGTAGAGATGCACACTTGTAGTTCCGGTGTTGGGGAGGTGGGGAAAGAGGATCCTTAGGGCCGTCTGGTCAGCCAGCCTCCCTGCATTGATGAGATCTGGATCTCAGTGTCCTTGGCTCTGACTGCTCAGCCCCTTTACTGTCTATTGTGCCTTGGTCTGCATCTCCCCAAGATTTACCATCTGGGGTTCCCTTTGACCTTTCAGTCTGTGTCTTTCGGCAACTTTGGGAGATCTTCATTAATGCCTCCCCAGCCCCAGGTGGGACCCTTCCCCTTGGGTGCAGACACCACCCTAGGTCTCGTTGCAGTCCTAGGCCCGCGCTCTACTACACTGGTCGCTGCTGACTCCTCCTTTGCGCCCAGCTCTGCCTCCCTCCTCCGGTGTTTCCCCCCAGGGACTATGCTGCTCCGTTCTGAGTTTCTCCTTTGGTTCTCCCTCTGTCTGCTATTTCTTTGCTGACTCTTCCCCTGAGTGTTGTGTATAACTGCCTCACGACTGCCGTGGGGAGGGTCAGTTGTTGTCATCCACTGGCTGTCTTTTTCTGATCTGTTCAATGCCTTCCTGGTCTTGTTGAGCTTTAGTTTGGGTGTCGGGATCCCAAGGCACATTCAACCCTTCTGTTGCAGTGGCTTCTTCAAACTCCATTCTGGAAGTTCAAACTTTCTACCTTGTGCCCTGGCACTGCCAGGCAAAGGTGGCAACGGAAGGTCTCCACTGATGACACGAAACTAGGCTGGAGCTGCTTGCTGTGGTGAGCGTCTGGGTCACCACAAGGCCTTCCAGCAGCTCAGTGAGTGGCCTCTTGTCCTTCAGGGTGGAGTCCATGTGCTCTTGGCTCTTCCTGCTAGGCAGGATCATTTGTTTGGTGGCTCTGGCTGGAGTAGAACGGGCTTGCCATAGCTTCTGTCCCAGTGACGGCTCCTTTCTGGGCATTTGCTGCTGCTTGTCTTCGCAGACAGGAAGCAAGACAAGCTGGTACTATTTGAAGGTTGATGCTGGGGTCCTGGGTCCCCCACTAGGCCCCTCCCAGAACTGTTCAAAGCTCCTGTGTTTATTTCATGGGCAGCACCCAGGCTCAGTGCAGGGTAGGGAGGTGCCTGATCCATCCTCCCACCATGGAGACTCCAGAGTCACCACCCATTTCAGAAAATCACGGCTGGCAGTGGGGTCATGCTGAGGTCACATTCAGCTCTGCAACCATGCAGAGTGTGACGGTGGCCCCTCTGCTGGGCCATGCTCTGTGGCATTTACTGTGTTTCAACTTGCACATGTATTAATAGTGAATATCGACTCACTACTGATTCACACAAGAGGCAGCCAGGCTTGCATTCACAGATCTGCCTGAAGGCTCTGTTTCCACAAGGCACACCTGACCACATCCTCAACCTCCTGCTGGACCAGGAGACCATCCTAAGCCTAGGCCTTCCACCCATCCCTGGCAGGTGGGACACAAACCCAAGACAGCAGCCAGGAGCCAGGGAGGCTGGTCAGTGACAAGCCTCTCAGAGCTGGAAGGACACAGCTGCTGGCAATCCTGGGGATGTGTATCACTGCAGTGTGTGCCTAGTTCAGATTTCCTGGTGGCTGCAGGGTGCTGGCAGAGGAGAGTGCAGTGACAGGGGTGTGAGGCTGCTGGCCCCTGGGCAGGGGTGTCCCCACATCCCCAGTGCCACAGTAGGCAGTGCGGGGAGGCGCTTGGCTGGCTCCCTTGCCTGGGCTGCCATACTTGCAGCTGCTCACTGCCCCTCAGCGCCTCTCCTGACAGTCCTGACAGCTGTGGGCAGCTCTAGGTGCAGCTGTCCTGAGGCTTCTCCAGGGAGAGACAGGAGGAATGTGTTTTCTGTCAGCATCAATGGTGGGCAGGACACAGCGGAGGGATGTGGCTGGTTCAGGACTGCCCACTCCCCTAGTCTCTGGCTGCTACTGAATTCCACATCATGTGTCAGGGCGCCCAACTCAGGCACTAGAGAACACTGCCCATTGACCACAGGCTGAAGTGAATAGGGAGACTCTTACCTGGGAGGAGACCTGCCCTCAAAGGGGTTGAGGGAGAGCAGGGACAGGGTCTCGGCATCACCAGCTAGGAGCTTACCCGCCAGATGGATGATCCAGTCATTGTGCTCATAGGTCTGAAAGGACAGTGTTCGTGAGGTTGGAGTATGGGGACAGCCACCCCCCAGGAAGTTGGCACGTGCCCCGGTGTAGCCCCTGCCTGGTCTCTCTGAACGTCATCTACTTCCCTGCACTCCACAGTCTGGCTAGAGTATGGCATGGTCAGGTGTTCCAGGACTCGGTTTCCTTTGAGGGTTCACTCATCAACCTCCCGGGAACTGCCTGCTTCATGTTCTTTCTGGGGTCTCACCTGGGGATCACTCACTCATGAACCATCCCTCAGCTGTGTTTTCTACCGGGCTACTTGCCCTGGCCTAAGGTGTGATTGCCCTGGGCCTTGGGGGAGCAGAGCTATCTGCAGGAACCCTTTTCCAGCAGGTCCAGGTCAAAGCAAGGCCTGTTCAGTGCCTTGGGAGGTCTACACCTCTAAAGAGAGGCCCCCTCCTCCGTGACCCTCTTGGTGGGAAACTGCACCCTTTGCAAAGAGCACGCATATAGGGCTTGTCCGTGGGTCAGAGCATTATGGTGGGACATCATTACCTGGAAAGCTGCGAACCACATTAGCCAGTCCAGGCGGTAGTGGTATGGAGAGATAAGGCATGGCCGCCTCCAGGGGTCACCAGGTTTGCACTTGAACTCATAGTCCTCCCACACGGCATCAGGTGCACTGGCATTAGGGCTGGCTGTGCCCTGCAGGATCACCTCAGTCCGTTCCTTGGTGATACTGGGGGAGATGAAGAAGGTCAATGCAGCCACAGTATCTGCCTTCCCCCAGCTGAGATGGTGATGCCATGAGCCCACACCTCCCGAAAGTGAGCCAAGATGGACAGGAGGGCAGAGCCCAGTGCCCCAGCCAGGGTGCCTGGCCCATACCTTCCAAAGGCCCCGTAGGTGTTGACAATCCTGAGTGGGTTGAAGGAGGTATTCATGACCTGCCTGGAGCTTAGTAGGTTGATAACCACGGGCACGCTGAGCCAGACCACCAGGATGCCCAGGGAGAAGTTGACCACTCGCCGCACCATGCAGCCTAGCCAAGGATAGGGGTGGGGGACAGGTTGGTTCTCATCAGCCAGGCTCCCAATCTCTCAGCAAAGCTATGCTATTCCTTCAGGAACCCTTGGCTACTGTTCTGCCACTCCAGGCTCAAGAAGGCTTACAGGCACACCCACCCAGCCATGTAACCCATGGGTTGGGAAAGGTGCCCTGAGCCACAGCCAATTATCCTAGGTCCTGGCCTAGCAAAGGACCCTAGACAGCAGATGTTCCCTCCTAGGACCTATGGTGCCCACCCTGCTCTTGCTGACGGTTGTGGAGCTGGTGAGTACCTGACCTTACACATTCATGAGACATTCGGCATAAGGGTCATGGGGCTGGTCGGGGTTCTGGTTCACCCACCGTAGCTTGGTCTGGGCTGGACCCCTTGTGTATCTTCCTTCTGTATCCTCAGGACTTGGTTCTTTAGGCCTCGAAGTCCTGAGGGAAACAGGAATCCCAAAGTTGCATCGTCGAAACAGGCAAGGCTGGGCACGATGGTGAGCCAGTTCAGGAAGCTCAGGTTCCCACTGATGATGAGGATTACCTGCGGGTGCACACTCGAACTGAGGTATGCTTGGGAGCAAGGGCTGCTGCCCTCTATGTGTCTGGGCTGGGCACCCACACTTCAGTAGTCCAGCAGAGGCTCCAGAAGGGCTTCTGAGCCCCCTTGTCATCCTCTCAGCTTGAGTATGATCCCAGGTCCTCTCTAAATTTGCAGGCCCCACTGAGACCCCAGGTGCAGAGCCTTCCACAGGTGGGTATGGGGCCTATGCAAGAGTTGGCTAGCCCAGGAAAGGCTGGGGATGGGGTGTTAGCTCGACCTTTCTGTGGCCTGAGAATTCTGTGTGGTGGCTTCCTGGGATATACCATGGTGGCAGCTCTGGCTAAGGCAGGACTAGTGGTAGCTGTCTGAGGTACAGACTTGGCATGGAGGTGGAGGCATGAGAACCCAGGGGGAACTAGAGTTCACAGAAGGCAAAATAGGAACAGGAGACAACATAGTGACCTAGGGTTGAAGACAGTGACCACTGTGGATGTCCTTGAGACCTGGAGGACAGTGACAGCTGGTGAGGAGTCGTGGATGAGAGGAATGAATATATATATGCCTGGCTTTAGCCCAGACCTTTAAACTGACTGAATAGGAACACTGATCAAATGGCAAAGCATGCCTGTGTTGTGTATGGCTCAGAGACTTCCAGCAAGGTTTACACCTGTGTAGGTACATTAGCCATTAGCCAGTCACCCTTCACACTCTGATGATACTGGGCTCTTTCAAGCTTCACAGAATGAGAGTCACAGGGTGGCTTCTAGGATATCGTGGAGGGTCACCCTATAGGGACAATATCTACCTTAGAGTCCTTGCTTGTGCTCTTGTAGTGGACATGCCTGTGCTGAGCCATGAGGTAGGCATATGGTGATTGACCGACTACTTTCCAGGATGGGCGCAGGGTTTCACATGCTCACTCACAAGTGGGGCTGAAGACTCAATGTTACTAACATATGGTGCTGCCCCCTGGCCTGCAGCCTGAGGTTGAGAGCCTGCATTGATCTAGGTACTGAGTGCTGTTCACGAGTGTCTAACCCTCTTCTCTCCCTGAACACTTGGGTGCCTCGTTGCTGAGCAAAAGCATTTCCTAGCATCCCTTGTTGGCTACATACCCCAGCTCATGCCCTGCCTGCCTTTTTATTGGGTGGTTGGAAGGGTTACATTTTCGCAGGTCACAGCCAGTGCTTTCTGTCTTGTCTGAGAAGCCCCTGCCCACTCCACAGTGAGACTTCTATGAGCGCAGGGTTAGTTACTCCCTCCCCCCCTTTAGACATTCACTGTAGATGGACATGACGTAGTATCTGGACAGGTAGGCTCTATTTAGGTCTACCATGACCCAAGGGGCAAAGAGATGGAGTCAGGTGAAGAGTCCCGAGATAGGAGGGTGGCAGAGGAGGCAGCTCTGACTTCCCAGAGCTGGAGGAGATGTGAGAGGTCAAGCCTGGTGAGCCAGGGGAGAGAAAGAGGCTTTGAGAAGCTCCTGACCACCACCCCAGTAGGATCAGGAGTGGTCCCCGGGCTGTGTATTGTTACTGGGACTATGGCAGCAACAAAGGGGGACAACTCAGAGTCCAAGTTCCCTCATACCAAAGAATGCAGGCTCGGGTTCCCTAAGGTGCTGTGAAAGCCATTTAGATGTCCATGGAAGACCTCCGAGCACCCCTGTCTGTCCTTGGAAGCTGTACCAGCCCTGCCTGCTACCCTCTGTGGCTGACCTTGTCTGCAGAATAGCACCTCACTGGACAGCTGGACAGTGCTTCCTGTAGGTCTGTCCCTTCTTTGGGGCTGACGAAAGAACCCAAGTGGTTCCAACTCTCTTCTCTGGCCCCAGATTGACTGGATCTTGAAGTGCACCTCTTTCAGGTCAGAACAAGGCAGGCCAGAGGCCAGGGTCAGTGTGGCTAGAACAAACAGCCCAGCTCTTATCAAAATGTGCCTCAATGGCACTAGTGTCCAGCACACCTGGCAAGAAGGGTCTTGAGGACTGGCCTCAGCCTTTCCCACTTGCTTATACCTGGAAGGAGGCACATGCAGTCTCAGTGTGGACCCCCATAGATCCTCTGCTCCTGCAGGGCTGCAGCAATTGAGAGCTGCATACAATGTTTGCACTGTGACATGATCTATCCTTGATGGCCGGAGTGGCCTCATAGGTTAGCAGGACTTACCCTGAACTAGTTTCCACTCATACACTGGCCTGCACAGCACAGCTCTGTGCCCCCAGTCCCATTGTCTCCCATAAACATCCACACATGAGGAAAAGTCTGGGAGGAGACCCTAAGGGGCTAGCCACACCATCCCCCCGGTCTCTATGTGGCCTGTTCCATCTGGACACCTTCTATAGAATCTAACACCCAGGTGTATACTGTTCCCTCCCCTCAGCAGAAACGTGAGAAATAATTGTTTCTGAGCACCTCACACACAGAAGGGCCATCACAGGCAAACTTGTCACCCTGCCAGAGCTGCAGAGCTCCCAGGTCTTGGCGTCCTCCATGGCACCCCAGGCACCCAGCCCATGATTTCCCGGGTTAGCCGTCAAGGTCTAACCTGTACCTGCAGCTTTCTGACTTGTGTGATCTGTGCATTCATTGTTGTCCCCAGCTTGAGGGACTGGCTCCGTTTCACATGGACAGGATGAGACACGTAGCTGCATCTGGAGGCTCTGCCGGCTCCTGCTCAGCCTCAGCTCTGTTCCTGAGCTGGGGAGCCTGCTGGGCCCACTCTCACACATTCAATGTGTTCCATTTAAAATGTCATCCAGTCTACACGAAACTGAGTCCCACAGCAGGGAACGTGAACAAATCAGCCCCACAAGTCCCCTTGTTGGTGAGAGCAATAAATGCACAGATAAAAGCAGCTCAGGAGAGCACAACCAGGACAGGTATGAAGAAACCACACAGGTCCTGTTCCAAAACCAGGGACAAGAGTGACAGTCATATACAGGAGCAGGGACACAGGTGATGGACGGTCAGCTGGAGCGCTGTGTGAGTGAGAATGAGGAAAGGACACCTTTCTGAGGTGCCAGAAGCAGCTGTCAAGCAGCCAGGTGTGGTGGTGTGTCACCAGAACTCGGGAAGTGGAGGCAGGAGGGCTGCAAGTTCAAGGCTAGCCTCAGCCACACAATGAAGCGTATCTTCAGGGGCAACTCTGGGAAGAGCTAGAAACCTAGTGCAACGGAAACTCAGGAATCTACGAGGGTGGCCCTAGCGAAGACTCCTAGCAATGGGAGATACGGAACCTGAACCAGCCATCTCCTGGAAGTTCAGGCAACACTTCCAGTGGAAGGATTGGGACACCAACCCCGTCATAAAGCTTTCCACTTATAATTTGTTCTGCCTACAAGATGTGTTGGCAAAGATGGCACAAGTTGTGGGAGTGGCCAATCAATGACTGGTCCAGCTTGAGAGGGAGCTCATCCCCGAGGGTCAGGAAATAGAGGCGGGTTAGTCCAGAGACCTAGGATAGACCCAACATGCCTAGGAAAAAAAGTCAATGAAGTGATTCCTAATGATACTCTGCTATACTCATAGACTGGTGCCTAGCCCAACTGTCATCAGAGAGGCTTCATTCACCAACTGATAAAAACATATGCAGAGACCACAGCCAAACATTAGGTGGAGCTTGGGGTTACCCTGTGGAAGACAGGGAGGAAGGACTGCAGGAGCCAGAGGAGTCAAGGACAATACAAGAAAACCCACAGAATCCACTAACCTGGGCTCACAGAGACAGAACCAACAACCAGGGAGCCTGCATGGGATTGACCTAGGCCCTCTGCATACACGCTACAGTTGTGTAGTTTGGTCTTCTTGTGGGACTCCTAACGGTGGGAGTGGGGCTATCTCTGACTCTGTTGACTGCTTTGGGGACCCTTCCCACCTACCGGATTGCCTCGTCCAGTCTTAATAGAAGAAAGACGAGGTGCCTGGTCTCACTGCAACTTGATATAGCAAGGCTGGCTGACATCCATGGGAAGCCTGCCCTTCTCTGAAGAGAAATGGAGGAGTGAATTGGAGTGGAGATGTCGAGAGGCAGGGGAGAAACTGAGAGGAGGGTGGGGAAACTGCAGTTGGGCTATAAAAACAAATAAATAAATACAAAAAATAAAATAAAAAAAGCGAGAGCTGGGTGTGGTGGTGGGGCATGACCTTAATCCCAGCCCCGAGGGGCAGAGCTTAAAGTCTGAGGTCAACTGCTCTACAAGGAGAGACCCTGTCTTAAAAAAAAATGGTGAGAACTGCCCATCAGAGAACTTTAGCAAAATAAAATGCTCTTCAGACAGAACCTGGTTTCTATGTAAGTTTGGAGCCATCCGGTGCAGAGTGCCAAAAAAGTGAAGTGCACATTAAAATTTAGGTCTTTGGGGCTCGGAGAAATGGCTCAGTGGGAAGGAGCACTTGCTGCTCTTGTGAAAGACACAACTTTCCCCCTGCACCCACATTATATGGCTTAAAATCCCGTCACTGCAGCTCCAGGGCATGCGAGGCACTCCATACCCCTTATATACTTATCAAAAAATCTTTACAACAATAAAACAACAGATATAAAAATTAGCTTGTAACATAGAACTTTCTGTTTTTGAGACAGGGTCCCTAGGCCCAAGCTGTCCACAAATTCCCAACCCTCCCGTGTCAGCTTCCAGAGTGCCAGGGTTACGGGTATGTGCTGCATGCCCGGCTTAGAACTGACTTTTGATATAATAGAATGATTGTCACATGTGGGAGTCTGACTGGCTGAGATGCATCTAAATGGCTGATAAAGGTCCAGGGGTGTCTATGCAGGCAGAAGAAAGATTTGAAAGCATTAGAAACATCAAGCAGAATTATGACTGCCCTGCCCAATGCACTGGGTATCACCCACCAAGGGTCTAGAAAGAACAAAATTGTCCAGGAAGGATGTAGCTCTTCTCCTGGAGCTGGATGCCCACCTCCTCCTGTTCTGTCCTGTGAGGGTCCCTGGTCTGTGGATGAAGCCAGGGTGAAGATTACTGGCTTCCATGGTTCTTGGTCCTTGAGTTTGGACTGGACCAGACTACCAACCCGTCTTGGGTTCCCAACTTGTAGGTGGCAGAGCCTAAGACTTCCCATGGTGCAACTGGCTGGGTTGCCACTCCCCTCTAATCTGTGTACCTTTTGGTTTCTCCTGTAGATGGTGGAAGTGTGTCAATACTGACTCCTGTGCCAGGAACCTCTCCACTTAGCTTTGAGGGGCAGGTGACAGGCTTTTACTCCTGTTTCCCAAGCATGGATATTTTTATGGAAATGAGGTGTAGAGAAGTACTGCTCAATGCTTCTGGAGGGAGGCCTCAGGTGGCACCCAGCTACTGCAGAGGTCTCAGGGCAGCCCTTTAGGCTGTAGTTTTGGAACCTGTTGCACCTTCTTGGAGAGACAGCTGGCTCACATGACAAATGGTGACTTTGAATCCTCATTAGTCACTGTTCTCTGCCTGGAGACAACTCATCTCCTCAGGCCATTCATATCATCTCTACCTCCCAAGCAGGGAGGTTGCAACTTAGTACCTTGAGGTGAGGCTATGGCTGACCACTCTGCTGAGACATGTCCACCTGTTGCAGGCGCCTGTCTGTCCCTGAGGTTGGGGTGATGTCCTGTGGCCGTGAGCCAGGGGTCAGTGTTCCCCAAGGGCAGACTCAGCTGCCTGACAGCCATGGTAACATACCCCGGGAGATCTGGATAACATAGCCCCACCCCAGAACACATGGCCTTGTTGGTGGGGGCCGCTGGCACGAACTATTTTCAAAACTTCCTCCACTCAGTGGGAAGTTCCAGAGAACAAGCCTGAAAAAGCAACTTAGGAGGGAAAGGTTTGCCTCACGGTCCGAGGGCACACAGTCCATCACGGAGGGACAGCATGGCAGTGGGAACTTAAGGTGGCTGGGCATACTGTACCTGCAGTCAGGAAGCTGAGAGAGGCGAAGGTGGGTGCTCAGCTCTCTTCTCCCTCTTCCTATTTCATTCAGTCTGGGGCTCTAGTCTGTGGGATGGTATGACCCCCATTCAGAGTGGAGGGCCTTCCCTCAACAATCCTCTCTGAAACACCCTTATAGACATGCCCAGGGGTGTGTCCCCTAGAGAGGATCCTAAATCCAGCCAAGGGGATGACCAGGTTAACTGTCACCAGGTGGAACCCTGTTTCTAACAAAGCACTGTGCAGAACCTGTGACACTTTGCCTTGGTGGACAGATGGTGGCTGTGCTCAGGGGTCAGGCCAGCTCGGCCCACACAGTTCAGAATCCCCACCCCACACAGCCTATTTGTTCAGTAAGACTGGAATTCATCATGTAGCACATGGTCCAAGTGCTCCAAAGGGATCTTATCTTCCATGCTTTCCTTCTAGCGCCACTGCAGCCATCCCTTGAGGGAAATGAATCTCGTCACAGCCCATCTGTGTTTACCCCTGGCCGGTAGAGTCCTCAACGCACTCTCAGTGTGCTCTGCCGATGACCGGCTTGGAGCATGGCCCTGTGCTGTGGAGCGGGTGAGGCTCCGGACAGCAGAGGAAGATGAACGTGTGTTGGTGGAATTCAGCCCCAGAGAGACTATAGCAGATGTTCCAGGCAGATGCAACATGACCCCAAAAGGAAGAGGGGGGATTTCTGGATGTCCCCACTGGGCTTGCAGTTACCACAGAGGACACATGCTCGCAGGCAGGCTTCCTACAGGGGAGACAGGCGCTTGAGAGGACCTTCCAGAGGACATGTATGTGGTCACAGGAACCTTCCACAGAGGACATGCATGCAGTCACAGGGACCTTCACAGAGGGCATGTGTGTGCTCCCAGGGCATCTGGGTAGCCCCATGTGTATTTAGCAGAGGAATCAACCTCAAAGCTGCCTCTCCCAAGACCCTCTCTTGCCTTCTCTCTGTTGTCTCAGGTCCAACCCCACCTCCTTCTCGTTCCTTGGTGGGGACTGATACCATGGTGGGCCTCGGATGTCCTGA
Source organism: Mesocricetus auratus (assembly GCF_017639785.1). Classification (NCBI taxonomy): domain Eukaryota; kingdom Metazoa; phylum Chordata; class Mammalia; order Rodentia; family Cricetidae; genus Mesocricetus; species Mesocricetus auratus. The sequence goes on along the minus strand of NW_024429191.1, from coordinate 10,436,429 downwards.
CCTAGCTCAGCAGCGGAGGCTGACCATACCGCCCCTTCCGGGGTCATCCCCTCAGAGCTCTTCGGTCCTTCCCACGTGGATCCCGAGGCCTTGCGGGGATCCTTGGAGCAGCTGTGTAAACTGAGTGTGGGAGGAAGTGAGTGAACTCAAACTCTGCCTGGCCCACAGGAAGGAACACAGGAACCAGTGGGTCAGGACACAGTGCAGATCAAACCAGGCTGCACTCAATGCCACAGAGTGGCGGGTGCTGTATGTTGGCTATAGCGCTGCATGGTGAGGAGCACATAGTCCTTCCCAACACCTTCCACAGGGGCTTGTGGGATGGTAAAGGCCATCCCTGCTAACCCCTGGTTGGCAGGAAGTCTCAGCTGGATCTGGGGGACGTCAGACCAGGCCTGGGGAAAAGCCGTAGCCCTGGATATCTCCATTTCCTTCTGGACATGGTGTGGCCAGTTCCATGTTCTCCACGGGGCAAGTCAGGTGGGAGCTGCTAGCCCAGGGATCCCCTTGACAGAGCAAATGCTGGGGACACCTTGCTACCTCCGAAAGGACTACAAGGAGTTAACAGTGGCTCAAGGCTGCTGGCAGTGCTTGGAGGGTGTGGTGTAGGTTTCTTCATTTTCTAGAGTGTCCCACATGGGGGTTGTTGGGAGAAGCTTATTGTACAGCTCCTTGTACACAGGAAGAGGAGAATCCTGAACCTCAGGAAACCCCAGGCCCCAAGGCATCTGCTATGCCCCAATGAGGACTCTTGACATCTGTCTCTGGTACCTGTGCAGCTGAGGCACTGCAGGCAGCTATTCCCAGCATCATGGCAGCCTTGGTCTCTGCAAAAATTCCCCAGTGCTTAGTGTGGACACATGTGCCTGCCTTGGCCCGAAGTCTCCCTGAGTCTCTGGGTATTGTTAACCTGGAAGGTCCAGCCTAGGCACCAACTCCCTTACTAGGCCATACAGGCCTAGGAGCATCCCCACCACCCTATCCACCTGGGTCAGGACAAGAGATGGAGACACACCCAAGGCTCTTCCTCAATGTCTGATCAAGCCAGCTGGATGGTCCTGCTTCTCAGGCAGGGTGGGGTCTGGAACTGGGGGCCAGTAGGGCACGTTTTTGTCATCTCAAGATTGGCACTGTCTGTGGCTTACAGTAGATGTGTGGGAAACAGGTATTTCGTGCAGATATCAGCTCTGAGAAGATATGAGTGGCTAAGCTGTAGGGAGGAGTCTTAAACACATGACTGAGAGAAGCTGGCTAGAGAGGTAACACAGTGTGGTTCCAAATCCAAGATGCTTGGGAAACAGTGAAGGCCAGGGGTCAAGGTGGAGGAAGATGTCTGTATGACAGTGATGATGTATAAACATTCTCCATTGTCCAAACCCAAAGAATGCTCTGCGGGCTTTGGTTGGTCATCATGCACCATCACCTGGCGCCCCATCATTGTGCAGTGCTCATAGTGGGGATGTAGAACAAAGACATTTTCTATAATCTCTACATAGCTTCTAGACTACCCTGTTAAAGTACAAAACAAAAAGAAGTCAACTTATTGGAGCACTGGGAGCTGGTGAACAGGTAGTAGCCAGAGATGACTTAGCAGTCAAAGGTCACCGTGGCAAAGGTGCCAGTGAGACTCAAACATATGCTTACAGCAGTCCTGATTTAAACACAGCCCCGCACAGAGACAAAGGACATGAGGAGAGACAGGCTCACGGATCCACAATTTGCCAAGGAGAACATGATGTCCCCTCTCCCCTTGCGCTAATAAATTTGAAAACAGCTGAAGCTGACATATTTATTCCCAGGAAGACGCTGACTGCCAAAGCTGCCTTGAGAAAGCTATCCCACAGCCATAGGCTTCAAGGCTTTGCTCGGAAGCACACACAGCATTGCTCAGCTTCTGAGAACAGGCTGCCCGGGTCTCCACGGACCCTTCAGAGAGAGGGGATAGTCTTTTGAGTGTGGGGCAATGAGCCCAGACAGGGAATCCACACTAGGCCCACATTATGCTGGAAAATTACAGACAGGTCTCTCTCACTGACAACCATGCAAAATCTAAAACAAAACATTGGCAAATTAGCTCAGCAATATATTAAAATAGCTACAGCATGACCAAGCTGAGTTTATTCTAGAATATGAAACTAGCTCAACTGGAGCAGTAGTAATATAATTCACCTCATTAACATACTGAAAGGAAAAATCCTGCGACCCTTGCCTGACTGATGGGGAAACAGTCAGCTATGGTCAACATCCATTCACAAGTGAAAATGGAAAACCCAAACCTCAAGGTGAGCCTGGCCTGGTGGTACAGGCCTATCATCCCAGCTGCTGGGGAGGCTGAGGAAGGAGGAGCACACGTTCAAGGGCAGTCTGGACAATTTACTGAGACTCTGACTCAAAAACCAAAAGGGGGTGACATATAGAGGCACTTGCCCAAAACATCAGCCCCCAGGAAGTAGAGACACAAGGACCACAAGTTCTAGCCAGTCAGGGCTACATGGCAAGACCCTGTTTTAAACAAACAACTTGCCACAATTCCTGGTAGACTGATGTCTACATATAGAAAGACACTTAACATTTTGGGGTTGGATTCAAGAACACAGGGAGTGTTTGTGTAGAGCCCAGGTGTGCCTGACCAAGGTCTGTGTCCCTCCCTGCCTGCAGGCAGCTCCCTAGGGGCAACCAGACACCACCACAGGCTCATGGAAGCTGGGAAGGGGACCCTGGAATTCAGCCTGGACCGGATGTGGTGGGACCCCTGCAGGGGGTGAGTGGAGCCATGGCTCTTGTGCTAACACAGAAACGATGAGGCAGGTTGTTGTCTTCTGTAGACACAGGGGGACCCCAAGTGGTGGCACCTTGGCACAGCCTACCTGGAAAAGGATCTGCAGCACCCCATGAAGAATGCACATCCGGCGCCCGAGGAACAGGAAGAAAGGCACCAGCAGCTCTATGAAGTGGTTGCTGAGGGTCTCGAAGCGATGGAACCACCAGGGTGACCTGTGCAGGTAGTAAGCCATCGGGTTGGGCACTGGCTGAGTCTGTGGGGGCAAAAAGGGGTCTCTGAATTACCAACCTTGGTTGACTAGGGTGATACTACCTTGGCTATGAAGAAACCATCTATTCTCTAGCTGGAGGACTTCTGTGGGCAGGCTATTTTGGAGCAAAAGCAAGACTTTGTTTGTTTTTGTTGTTTTAAACCTCCACAACCTATAGGCAAAAGTGTAAACTGTAGTTGAAGTGACATCTTTAAACACTTGAGACCAGATAAGAATATAAAGACGCAGGAACCAGCCTGCTGCCCCTAAGCACCAGTGGGGCTGTGGGGTGGGGCTGTGGTGGCAGCTGCCCGGGGCTCATGGCTCACTGACTGCCTGCCACCCTGTACTCACAGTCCACCTCAAGTCTCCCACCCACTGCCAGGCTCCATGGGCCCTGGGGGCCTTTTGCCCTCTCAGGGGCTCCTGCACATTCACGTGGGCTTGTTACAAAGGAAGTAGGCTTGAACACAGGGAATTGGAGTCAGGGGATAAGGGTCACAGCAGCAGTGGCAGGAAGTAAAGGGAGGCAGAGAAGGGGCTGGAATGATGCTCAGAGGACAGAAAGTTTGGTACTTCCCTTATTCTTTGGCACAGTCCCTTTGGGATTTCACCTTGGACATGGGGCGCTTAAAGAGCCCACTTGTCAACTCACCCTGTCTTCATAGGTGTGCAGTCCCTGCCAGAAGGACACCTCCCCCAAAGCCTGGGCTCCTCATGTGCCCCGCTCCACCCCACACAGGGTCCCTGCTACTTGAACCATCCATGTGATCACAGGAAAAATAAACAGCTTAGCAGGACAGGACAGAAGCCAAGCTTTTCATTTAAGGATGCTGCAGGCCACCCTCAACCTAGCTCTGTGGGGGGGCATCACCTCCCCTCTTTTAACTGCTTGCCAACAGAATAAGCAACTGGCTTAGCAAAGTGACCCTGTAGCCCTGTGCCAGGAGACAGAAGCCATTGCAAGATTTCTGTCTGCCAGATCCACCCTTCTCTTCAGTTGTAGACCCTTTACTTTCTCCCAGATGCATCACTCCCACAGGACCAGAAAAGGAAACACACTTGGCTTGCTGCCTCCACCCTGGGGCTGCTGCAGCCCTTGTTACTGTCCTCTGTTGGGAATCAGTGTTGACCTCCACATGCCTTGGACTTGGAGACTCTGTCCCAACTGGAGACACCATGTACAGAGGAATGGTCTAAAGGATGGAGCAGTGATCACTTCACCTAGCACTGGACTGTCCCAGCCTCCCACCCTTGAAACTCCCACATGCTCCAGCAAGGGCAGGAAAGCAGAGGACTGGGGGAGGGTGGACATGGCCACAAAATACTGGCAAATGAGTACAGGACTGGTGAAGACATCACCTTAGGTCGGTAAGTAAAAGTGCCTACAAAGTCACCATGTTTCAGAGTTGCACTTTCCATCAGCTTGCACGACAATGAACTACAAAGAGTGAAACACCCAGACTCAACTCAGCCAGGGTTCTACACAAATACAGTGAGGCAGTTGCTGGGGAACTAGAAACTGGATTCTACAGGGTGAAGCCCCCTACTGCAGTCCTTGTGGGCTTTCCTATAGAGTAATAATGTAGAAGGCAGTGTTAGTGAGCAGTGCTACTAGCCTTCCCGATAGGTGAATGCTGCACCTCTGCTGATGGTATCCTGGGGGAGCACAGGCTTCCTTGACCCGTGGGCCAGGGCTGACTGTCCAGCAGGGTCTGTTCTGTGAACTGAAGCCTCAAGGTACAGTACCTAAGGTCACAAGGGAGGGCTGCAGCCTCTCTGCTTACCATGCCAGGGACAAGGCTCATTTCTGTTTGCATGAAAGCTAGGGCATGGGTCAGTGTGACTGTGGTGGGGGTGGCAACATTGCACCCCATAAAGCACAAGAGAGCCCTGCTGATACCTCAGTCCTGCTGGAGGCCCAGCTTGATGGCTCATCAGACAGCAGTGACAAAATGTCTCGATGGGCATGATATATAGTTCAGATCTCAGGCCACAGCGTACAGTATGCGCTACAAAGAGACTATCTTAAGTAAGAAAAACAGAAGGAAACATGGGTGAAGATGCCTAGCTGGGGATCCAAGGGTGGCACATCGTAGGGAGACACAGGTCTCTGTTGTTCTTACACTGGTCCCTGTTGAGAATGGTCAAAGAACAGAAAAGTCTGCCTCCTCCCTCCAGAGACAGATCACATGTCTTGTTTGGGGTCAACAGTGAAGGGGACACCTTATTGCCATCTGGAGGACAAATTTCTTACAACTCTCAAGTGCCACATTTTGACTTGGTCACTGATGACTGCCCCCTACAGTGCTCACTATTGGTCAGTCCCTGGCCGTCTGTGTACTGGCCCCACCTGGAGCTCACAGGAAGGTGGTACAGTGTGTCCACTGCAGGTCCCAACCTCAGACTCAAGAAGCTTCTCTTATACCTGAATACTGCTTACCATTGGGGAATGTGGAGGTGACAGTATCAAGCTCATCCATGGAATGACTCACACTGATGGTGTAGGCCTCAGCACAAACAAGGCCATCATGTTCCAGGAGCAGAGCAGACTAGCAGCCTATGGATCATGGTGACTAGTTCTTTGAGACCAAGACCCAACATGGGTGGAAGGTCTGGAAGCTGTGTCATGGGTGCCCTTACAGTGCTGAGCACTGGCTGCTGGCTGCTTCCTACACCCCAGGTGACGGGGGTGGGGGGTTGGGGGTGGGGAAGGAAATGTGAGCCTTAAAGGTACTCATGACGCTGGGATGACCAAAGCACTTCGAACCAGCCCAGGCCACGTGGTACAGATTACCACAGATGGTGTCTGACCACAGTTCCCTGCTGGATATGCACCCAGTGGGTCATCTGGGAAGAGAGTCCATGTCCTCTCTCTTCAAGCCCCAGCTAGTCACTGAGTGTGTTTTCACTGAAGGAACACAGGCAAACGATATCTCATGGCCTTATGAAGGTAGGTTCACAAGGATGTTCCACTGTGCGACAAGCTCCTTTCATAAGGAGAAGGCCACACATTGTGAAGGTCATCCTCTGTGAGGAAGGTTACCCCACTCTGAGGAATGACAAGGGTCTCCCTGCTGTATGGAAGGCTACCTCCATACGAGGAAGTCCACTTTTGGTGTATAGTCAGGCTGCTGTGTGGATGGTCACGAGGTGCAGCATTGATGTTCTAAGGGCAGTGGAGACCCTGGCACACAGCGCTGGCCTCCGCCTGATGTGTGGGTGCCCTGCCTTACACAGCGTAAAGCAGAACCTCAGAGAACCTGGAACATCACAGACCCTCGAAGGGAAAAAGAAAGATTCCCTTCAAATTCAAGTTTATGTGACTGTAGCAGATTTACGATCCCTCTGTTTGTTTTTGATACAAAGAACAGACATGCATTTTAAAAGCCATTATTAGTCTAAAAGCAGGATTATTGAACTTTGGCTTGTGATCTCATGTTTTGTTTTCATATAACTCGAGACTAACACATTTAAAGTATTGTTAGCTTAAGCTTAGGACACAAACGCATAAAGACATAATTTCGAGGCGTGAACAAATGAGGAGAGCAGGACAGGACACAAGGGAGCAGAATGTTCGCTCGTATGCTATTCTGTGAGGCGAAGCTGGTATAAACCACTTCAGATGTTCGGTATAATTCCCATGGAAACCGCAAAGCGATACAGAATCACACAAAAGGTAACACGGAAAGAATTTACATTTATACCATTAGAAAGGCACATTTATCGGCAGAGGAGCCTGAAGAGGAAGAGGGTGTGTGGATCAGACAGCAGTGGAAGCTGAGATAAAGGCGCACAGAGAAAATTAAAGAGAAACAAAGCACCAGAGGTCCTGGGGACAACTTTAGGCAGTATAACACACGGGTAATCCGATCCCCAGAAGAGGGGGTATGTGAAACATTTTTTTCAAATATGATGAAACCCGCAGACCCATAAATATAAGAAACTCAGCAGACCTCAAGCAATAGAAACAGGAAGAAAATGACACTACCCTAATCAAACTGTTCAAGAATCGTGATAAAGAGAAAAATCTTGGAGCAAACAGAAGGAAGATGTGTTACAGAGAGACAGACACAGATCCCTCCTGGGGAATGACGCAAGTGAGGAGACACAGAACACCCTTAGGGCACTAGCCTGTCAGCCTGGAGTTCTCAACTCAAGGGGAAATAAAGACATCATCAGGCAGCAGAGTGCTGAGAGATTCCATGAGCCACACTATGAGAAGGTGAAGGAAACTGAGGTAGAAGAAAAGTCGAGTTTGGGAGTCTGCAAGGATACTGATGGGCTCAGGGGCTGCTTTCTATTTTCATTATTTAGTTTAAAAACTATTTTATTAAGCCAGGTGGTGGTGGTGGCCCACATCTTTAATCCCAGCACTCGGGAGGCAGAGGCAGATGGATCTCTGTGAGTTCGAGGCCAGCCTGGTCTATAGAGCGAGTTCCAGGACAGCCAGAACGACACAGAGAAATCCTGTCCCAAACAAAACATAACAACAAAAAACAAAAACCCCAAATTATTTTATTATTTGTGTGCGTGCGTGTGTGCATGTGTGTATACACCACAGTGCACATGTGAAGGTCACATGATAACTTTCTGGAGCCAGTTTTCTCCTCGTCCTGTGGGTTTGGGGATCAAACCTAGGTCATCAAGCTTGCTGGGTAAGTGTTTTTACCTGCTGAGCTATCTCACTGGCCCTTAACTAAATAGCTTTAAAAGATGTGAACACCAAACAACCCACAGTTTACAGTGTATAAAAGCACACAGTGTGACAGCAGCAGGCAGTAGGACCTGGAATTAGAATATTATAATGTTCGTTCAGAAGCTTTAAGGTGAGCCAAGGTGGTCACTTATCCATTGTGTCCTATACGTGCATGTACATGAGTGTGGCTGTGTGAGTATGTGTATGTGTGTGTATACATATGCCTGTGCAGAGCACGCATGCACACACACACAGGTACATAGTATAAATAATAAAATAACCACAGAAATAAAATAAGAGTGACACAAACTTATAGCTAACAAGCCAAACAACGACTCAGTAACCAAATGAACAAAGAGTTACACAGAGTTTTAGTTAGCAAAAAAGGAAATAAAGAGCCATGAAAATATTCCATGAACCCACAAAAAAGTCAGAAAAAAATATTTTTAAAAAGGGGATAAAGAATAGACAGTAGGAAGAGAAAACAAACAGTAAGGTGACAGATTGAAACGTGTCTGTCCCCAAGAGTCCCGCTGGAGCAAGTAGCCTAAACACTCAGACTCATGCTGCCCACGAGAAGTGACTCCGAAGGTAAGGACACTCATAGGCTAAGAGGTGAGGATGAAGTGTCACGAGCAAGCTGGAGCACAGTGTGGGACACAGTAGAGAGGGCAAGGGAAGACCAGGGAAGAGGAGCCGTCTCCAGCTCCCATGAGCACAGCAGCACAGACATGTGCACGGAACAACACAGCCCCAGACACACAGCAAAGCGGAGAGAAGAGCACATGCGACAGACAGAGAACCGGGAGGCGTACAGTGGATGTGGCAACACTACCCACCAGCGTCATCTTGATGACCACAGCACAGACTCTAATGCTCGACTGGAATGCCCAAAAAGAGAAACTGAGTGCTGGCTCACAAAATGAATTAAAAACAAAACAAAACAGGTTTTAAAAGACTCAGGGCATATAAAGTATTCTCCCTGACAGTAAAGAAATTAAATGAGAAACCAATAAGAGAAAGCTATTTGGAAAATTCTCACATATTTGAAGTGCAATTACATGCTTCTAGTTTGGCTTTGCATTCCAGTGTGTATGATGCCACTTCATTCTCATAGTCACCTGGGATAGTGTGTCACCAAACTAAGTGCAGGATCAGAGCCAGAGGGGTAGTCTGGTGTTTCTGTCCTCACCTCTGCCATGCCAGCAGCGGTTTCAAAACTTATACCTGCTTGTGTTTGGTGCTTGTCTTTTATGAAAAGGTGGAAATCACCATAGAAAGTGACCTGGGGACGCAAGGCCACCACTCCTGGACCCTGACATGTATAGGTCCAGAACACATATAAAACAGTTTCTTTCTACAAATCAAGGAAACTGCCAGTGGGCAAGTGTATAAGCCATAGTAACCAGGCCACTGGATACAACAGTCACAGCTTCCATAAAGTTAACATTTTCAGCTTTCTCAAGGAACGTTCAACCTTGGTAAAAATGATTCCCAGATCAGTGGGCCCATAAATTGCAGGGCATTCAGTGACCCTGGTCCAATTACAGCCCAAGGCAGCTGGTAGTGTGTGTCTCCCAGTTGCAATTAGAAGCAGGATCTGCTGACTGGAACCCCGCACTGGGTGATTTCTGGATGCAGGAGGAGGAAAAGTGGTTCTGGACTCTGTGGTGTTGAGTTAGTGGGAGAAACTCCAGCCACAGGCCTCGCACATGTGTCTGTATGAGCTCTGAGGGATGGAGGAAGGATACTGGTCTGTACTGGATCATGAGATATTGCTTGTCCAGGGCAGCCATGTATTTTAAGAACTAATGATTTCTTGCCAGGCATGATGGTATATACCTTTAATGCCAGCATGTGGGAGGCAGAGGCAGGCAGATCTCTGAGTTCAAAGCCTGCCTGGTCTACACAGGAACAGCCAATACTAAACAGCAAGACAATGTCTCAAAACAAGAATGAACTCTTGCAGTACTGGGATACAAACAACCTCAGTACTCAGGAAGGAGCCTGGCATATGACCCGGGATGTGCATGAGCCAGAAGCTTGGCCTATAAGACTCTACTCTAACAACCTGAAGCCCTGCAGCTACTCATAGAAGCCTGGGACACAGCCAGGCTTGTGGGTGTTAACTTGCAATCACCAGTCCCAAGTACAGGGCCTTGTTAGGCTTTGGGTGAGGACAAAGAGAGGTGGGAATGGCTGGTGGGAAGCTGAGTGGCAGGTGTCTCTGCCATGCTTGGTGACTGAGGCTATGCCAAGATGGTCTGCCAGGGACTCATGCCATGCATCCTTAGCTCCCCTCACCCTAGGAAGAACCACAGGGGTTTGCTCCTGCAAGAGCAGCAAGCATGGGCTCTTGCATCAAGGATGCACCAAGGTGGCATGGATCAAGTGCGAAGGGGTGCTCCATTTTGCAGAGGATGGCTCCTGCTTGTGCCCCGCCCATGAGGTGAGCGGCTTCTCTCGCTCAGGTGTCCACCCAGTCATGGACACCACCACTTGCAGCTTGACAAGGGAACGAGTCTAGCGCTGACCAGCAGGAGAAAACAGACGCTGAACTGGTACTGAGAAGATGTGCTAAGTAGAAGAACCCAGAGTCCAGAGTCCTGACCTCCCAGTGAAGCAGGAATCTCTCTTTCCAGTGGCCGAGCTCTTTGGATGGGAACCAGTGGATATTCCTGTAGGTCTTGGGGACTGGGGCTCTCACCAAGCCTGGGCTCTTAGAGGGCTGCTATTCCTGTCTTGAGGTGAAAGGATGAGATGGCATGAAATCCCCCCAAATCTCCAGCAACGGAACTAAACTTATTCCTGTAAACAAGTGTGTGACCTGTACAACAGCCTCTCCCCAACGACTGTCATGGCTGAGGCAGTGGTTCTTAAGGGCTGATGCCACCATTCAAAATGCTTTACATTTATTTCTTTATTGTGTGTCCATGTGAAATGCCACAGTGCACATGGAGATCAGAGGACAAGCTGAGGGAGTTTGTTCTCTCTATCATGTGGGTTCTGGGGATTGAACTCAAGTCATCAGATTGGTGGCAAGCACCTTTACCCACTGGGCCATAACTTCCGTAATTCAGGCTTTTCAGATGCTCTGTGGTGTGAGCATCTCCTCCTGGTGTGAGCTCCCTGAACTCTTGGGAGCAGCAGTGTGTTTAAAAGAATGGAAGAGAAGACTTGGGACTTCATGTGCCCACAGGGCTTTGCCAGGTACAGGCCATTCTATGGGGCCAGGGCCTCTCTGAGAGCACCTTTCTTTCACTGAAAGACTAAGAGAGATGACCATGTATCACACGGACCAGCCTTATCTTACTGGAGCCCACCCTGTTCCTCTGTTACAACTGACCAGCAGGCTTCCTGGAAGCCAGGGCTGTGGAGGCAGGTGTAAGAACAGCAAAAGTATTCTGTGTGAGAAGTAGCACACTCAGATCACTCCTTTCCTTGGTGCATTTCTCCCAGCTCCTGCTGAGGGACTGGCAGATGGCATCTTCAGGCTGGGCTGCCCCAGCTCCCAGTGCAGGGGAAGCATCTGAGACACATGCCCACACCTAAGTACTTGGCACCCTAGGGATTAGTGCTATCCTTGTTGCAACCTGGGGCCACCGTTACCATCTTTAGAGATAGGAAACCTACACAGGAAAGAAGCCTCCTACTCTCAAGAGAGAGAAGAGAAACTATAGCGATGCTAAACAAAGCTGCCTGTGGGTACAGACTCCATTCCTAGTTAGAGAAATGGAAGAGCAGGGAGAGAGCCGCAGAGCCCAGGTTCTCAGGCTCATGTAGCAGACTGTCCACCACCTGAATCAGGTATACTGCCGTATGCACGTGTACAAATACATGCATGTTACAGAACACATACGTAGACATGCAAGGATGTGCACTGACACAGGCATGGGCTTTGCCCAGCCTGCCAGGTCCCAGCATAATCACGGCACCCGTGTTGTCCTGACCATGGTGGAGGTGACATCAGCTGCTCCTACCACGGGCTTGACACTCTAACTTAAAAACAAGTAACACCGCACAAAGGCTTCCTTTGTGCACGCCGAGGCTGCGGGGCTTCACCAATAATAGGAGCTGAAAGTGATTTATTTCCCTGGATTAAAGGTCAGCTCAGCAAAGCAACAGTGCAAAGTTCTATTACCTCATTCATGTTGCCCTGAGCAAGACAGGGGAAGGAGGGGGGGAGAGAGAAAATGAGGAGGGGTGGGCAGAGACCGGCAGACCGAATGAGAGGGAGGGAGATAAGGGGAAGAGGAGAAAGGGAGAGAGGGCCTGAGGGGAGGAGAGAGGCAGGTACAGTCCTCTGTAGCTGACTGTGGTCAGGCCAGACATCTTCCAACAGTTCAGTGAACCAAAGACATCCATCCTTGCTAAGATTTAGTTGGGAAGCTGTAGGGTGACATGCCCAACTCCAGGTTTGAATGTGAGAAATGGAAGGAAGCATTCTGCTGTTGAAAGGTTTGGATCCATTCACGCTGGTCAGAGGCGAACACACAAATGTGACTGCACACCCTGTTGCATTTTAGACACACAAGTGTGGCACACAGCTGCCTTGGGGGATCTGTATTTATGTCTCCACCAGCAAGTGCTGCAGGCCATGGCATCTCACGGCATCCTCTGGATGCTGCACACAGCGGATTGTGACTGTCATGCTGTGGGCAGGACCCCGAGCTTCTTGGCAGGGGTTTCCAGATGATGCTCCAACAGAGGGCACGCTCGGGGAGGCTGTTTGTGTGGCTATATGGCATCACCATGGAGCTGAGCTCCAGGACCTGCATAACAGTGATCAGTGGTCACAACAGGCCCCCTGTGTGAGCCACTTTGAGGACAGTACCGCAATAAGCACCAGGGCCCAGAGAGAGACCCACCAGTCTTTCCCAGGCTACAGAACACAGGACCTGTGAAGCCACACTGCATGCCCTCCTGCCTCCCAGGGATGGGGTGTCTCATATCAAGCAGGAGAGCATGTGGAGAATTTCATGGGTGGTGTGGCTGCTGGTGGGCTGCGCTTGGAGCTAGGATATCATGATATGGGAAGAACATGAAGATCACCATCTTAGGATCCTTTTAACCTTACAATGGTGAGTGAGTGACAGGTACTCAGTAGAAACCCTCCCCTGGCAGTTTCCCAGGCTGCTCATGAATGATAGGGTCTCTCTAATGTTGTGAAAGTGAACTACAGCACACGGTCAGCTGTGACACCCAGGGACCACTGGCACTCTTCAATGTGCTGTGCTTTGTAGAAGGCTGGTTGGAACCCAGCTTCAATAGGACACAGCCTTGTCGTAATCTATACTTGGCCTCTGCCCAGACTCCAGGTCCTGAACTCTCTAGAATGGGTGGCAATGGTGGGAGGGTATCTTCTGTTGTCCACAATAAATTCATGCTGGCGATGCCACTCCTGTGTGAGGTTGGTCATAGAGATTCCTGCCATGAGTTCTGCTCCCCTGACCCCAGGGTCAGTGCTGGAGGTGGCCATGACCACCAGTTCCAACAGTAAGTTCTTTAGCTGTACCCACACAGAGAATCAGGCCAGGCTGCTCAAGCTTCAGGACTAAGGACTCAAGGGGAACCAGAGAGACAGTGTATCTTCCCCTTGGCCTTCCCCGAGTGTATACTTCACAATGAACAGAGTCTCAACAAATGTCCCCTGAGTTCTGTGAGCCGATCTACATGCCATTTGGCTGAATATGACATGAATATTGCCAGACTGGACAGAGGGCATGGATCACCTGGGACTTGCTGCTTGTGATGACAGCTGTCTGATGCAGGGCTGTGTCTCTGGATGCGGTTAGGTTGAGACTATGGCCTCAAGGGCCACAGTTTAACCCATCCATAAGCATTCATTCCATAAGGCCTGGCCTGGCACTGGCACTGGCCTGCCTCGCAGGCACAGCTGCACCCTCTCTGCCTGTCCATGTCCCTGGAGGGCTGAGATGGAGGGTCTGCCCTTGCTATGTTTTTGACTGAATCCAGCTAGGCCTTCCTTTCCTAGCCTGCACTGCTACCTGTGAACTGTAGTACCAAAAACACAGCTGCGGATACCCACATAGGCGGTCAGCACAAATGATGTAAGTTCTAACCATATAGTTGGCCTCCTGTTCAGCTGAATACCAACTATGGAGCCTGAGGAAACACAGCTCTGAGACAAGGCACTGTGCAGTAGTCCACTGGAGAGAGATTACTCCATCCTATTGGGAAGGCTTTTTCCCATTACCCCCTCACACACAGCCCAGGTCAGTTGGGTCTGGCTCCATTCCAAGGCCAGTCATCCCCAGGTCTAGTCTAGGTGCCGGTAGTTCCCTCCTTGATGCTGGGGACTTGACAGGCAACCTCCGTCTCTCCTCAAGCACACTGTGCCACGCCTGAGGCAATCCTTAATCAGTAAGAATTGGATTTTGGGTAATTTCCAGCATCTCTAGCTAGCTAGTGGCATACTCTGTCCATTGACCACACTTGGACAGTACACCAGCCTGTCAGTCTGACCCATAAGGCAAAGGGACTGCCTTCCCCCACCTGGCCTAACAGAGTCCAAAGCAGCCAATAGGCTCAGGAACCTTTACTGGTCAGAGTGCAGCAGTGGCCAGGGGGCTTCTAGGGATGTGAAGAATCCCTGCCTCACATGTGTTTGGCCAGGCCCTGGGGACAGGGGATCTGAGATGCTTCAGCTCTTGAGTGGGCCTGGGTTTATAATGAGATGCAGGATGTATGTATGAAAGCACAGGCCCCAGTGTGGGGTTGCTCTGCAGAACAGGCCTCACGTGGCTGTGTGTCGAAGAGACATTGATGTATCAGCTGCCCAGGAACCCTGCATCCAGATCGTTCCTGGACTTGCCAGTGCTAACCCGCAGGTGACCTGTGACATAGCACTGACACCTACCATGCTGTGTGGGTATGGGACCATCTTAGCAAGCTGCTGCTATCTGAGGGACAGGGGCAGCCCAGGCTTCACTGATGGCTCTGAGCCCTCTCCTCTGTACCATGGCCTATGTGTGGAAATAGCTATTGCATACAACTAGTCACCCATCCTAAGGGATGTTCTCCTGTCACTGCAAGGCCAAGCATGCTTTCTCTCTGGCACTTACAGAAGTTGGAAACCCCACCATAGGAAGGAGAAGATTGTGGGGTCCCTAGTCAAGTAGAGACAGAATTTCTGTGCTAGATGGGGGTGATGGCATGGGGGACTCTCAAGACCTTAAAAAGTAAAGTCTAGACATCCTGGTTAACCACAAGCAGACAGCGCATCCCTGCAGCTGACTGACAGCGATGAGCACACCAGAAGAGCAGCTGCACGGGCTAGTGTTTTTAGTGCTTAGAGGACTTAAGTGTCTAGACTCAGCATAAAACATAACAAAGGCAGAGACTGGTACCCACAGCTCTCAATGAGGAGAAGGCAGTAACTAACTGCTAGTCTCTAGCAGTGGGCTGGGGCAGGGAGAAGAAAGGAATGTGAGACACATGAAGGATTTCCAGTTCTCCCATTAAGGGTGATAGACAGATGGACAACACCACGATGTCACATGTCCTTGGATTAGTTTGCAGGAGGAAGCTTTCCTTGACATCATCTCTAACACAAGTACATGAACATCTGTAAGGGCAGGCTGCTTTGAGGGACAGAGGCCTGGGCCAAGGATCCGTGTTACTCTGGTGCCTGAGATAGCTGTTTTTGGGACAATGGAGTAGCCTCACCCTGTACTTGCAGGAGAGAGAGAGAGACATAGGCAGAGCTGCAGCTCCCAGGATGGGGCCTAGCCTGGCCTATAGGGAGGCCTGGGCAGAAAAAGGGAACAGATAACCAGAGGAACCAGCCCAGAAAAGAAGAAACTATAAACCACCTGGTGACCTGGCCCTGCCCCAGAGAAAGGAAGGAAGATGGAACTTCTGAGAGCAGCACGCAGCTTCAGCCAGCCAGATCTGTGCTCACCTCATAGTGGAAGTCCATGCAGGTTAGGTCTAGCCAGCACTTGTCCCCACGGATCTTGATTAGACCCTGCAGACACAAGACAGAAGACAGCATCAGTCATAGGCTAGCAGTTGAGATACAAGGACCCCAAAATGGATTTATTCCTGGGCATGAGAACTGACCCATCCCTAAAGGCTAGGTTGCTGTGCTTCAAAGAATAAGAGAGGGGCCTATTTCTGTGGGAAGTACTCCAAGAGGTAAAAACCCAAAGAGTTTTATGATAAGCACACACAGGCTCCTTCTGGGGACTAAACACTGACATGCTCACAGCCGGAATGGCATCCTCTGTACAGTCAGAGCCTGTGTTATTTGGGATGGCATACTGGGGATGGAACCCAGGATTTTGCCCATTTTAGGCAATCCCTAAACGGCACCCTTGGATCACTCTGTACTTTCTTTACTCATGAACCATTCTGCACTTTCTTTAAAACCATTCTTTAGGGAGTTAGGAAGATACATCACTTAGCAAAGTGCTTGCTGGGCAAACACGAGGACCGGAGCTCAGTGCTCAGAATCCACATAAAACGCTGGCCGATGGTGGTACACATTTGTAATCCCAATGTTGGGGAGGTGGAGACAGACAGATGCTGGCTGGCCAGGCTAGCCTACTCAGTGAGTTTCACGCCAATGAGGGATCCTGTCTCAAAGGAGGCAGATAGTATTCCTGAGGATGACACTCAAGGTTGTCCTATGGCCTCCAAATGCAACCTCACATACATATATGTACCTGCACGCATACACACATACACAAAAGAAAAAAGAAAAGAAAAAGAAGCAAACGGATTGAGGAGACGGCTCAGTGAGTACAGTGCTTACAGTGCCAGCATTAGGATCTAAAATTGGAGACTCAACATCCACATAAAGAATCTGGATGCAGTGGTTTCCATCTGTCCATCTGTAATGGCAACTCGGAAAGACAGAGACAGGAGAATCACAGAGGCTCACTGGCTAGCTAAGCTAATTGGTGAGTTCCAGATTCAGTAAGAGACGGTGTCTCAGAAAACTAAAGTGTATGTAGTGTGATAGATGATACCCCATATCAATCAGCATGTTAGAGTCCCCTAATCCCCCACAACGCACCCCCAACACACACCTGTACACATACCACACACAAACAATATGAGGCTATCGTAATAATGCAGGTGGTGTCTTTATTGAAGGGACTGAATCCAAAGGTTCAGATCTCGCATTGCAGATACCCAAGACATCATCAAGGAAGAGCTGTCAGCACCCCAAAGGGTTCAAAGGATTCAGTGGGGGAACCACGTGGCTGCACCTGCTGACGAGAAGCCGGGGCTCAGGCTGGCAGGGTCTCCTCATGAGTGGGACGTGCCCAGGGCTGAGGTTTGGGCACCGGAGGGGTGAGTTTGCAGAGGAGCTTCTGTGAGTCAGATGAGACCTTAGGTAGAGCAGCTGAGAGTGGGAGCAGCACCCAGCAGTTGGTCCTCACGGCTCTGCCTCAGCCACCTCCATACCCTGCCTACGTGTATTACCTGGTCTGTCCACCTTCTCTCAGGGCAAGCCAGCATCAGGTGACTTGCTCATAAACCAGGAGAAACTATCCATGAAAGAACTAAAACCTTAGTTTCAGATACAGAGATTCAACTCCATTTCTATCATTTCCACATTAGCTGAGAAAGAAGGTGAGGGAACAGCCTCAGAGAAAACAACCCAGTCTTCTGAGATATAGCTCCTGTTGCTACAACTGTCCCTAGAGAGTTCCTTTGGCTCCATCCACCACTATCCATCCGTCTACCCAGCATACATTTATAACCCACCCACCCATCTATCCATTGTCCATTTATACACCATCCATCTACCATTATCCATTCATCAACCATTTATCCACTATCCATTTATCTAATACATCATCCACCTACCCACACACCATTATTCATCCCTCACCCATTCACTCATCTATCATTTAATCATCTATCATTCACCTGCTCATTATCTATCCATCCATCTATCCAATCACCCACAGAGGGAGCTCAGGAGACAGGCTAAGTGGTAGATCTGATATGAAAGCTGAAGGGGGCTATGTCCACATAGAGATGAGCCCCCTTATTAAGAATAGTGTTCAAGCTGGGCAGTGGTGGTGTACACCTTTAATCACAGCACTCGGGAGGCAGAAGCAGGTGGATCTCTTTGAGTTCGAGGCCAGCCTGGTCTACAGAGCGAGTTCCAGGACAGCTAAGGCTGTTGCACAGAGATCCCCTGTCTCAAAAAAACAACAACAACAACAAAGCAAAACCAACAAAAACAGAATAGTGTTCAAATGTAGCCACTGACACCCAGGAGATAGGGTGAGCTTAACTCAGTACCTATGGGAACATGTGAGTACTCACACCAGGGTCACGCGTGACACTATCTAATGGGTGCCTACTTGTGAAGTCTGGTTTTAGAGGGAGCACTCTGCTCAGAAGCAATGTCTCCAGGGTGTCACAGGCCCTGCAGGGCTCCCAGCAATCCTGATGCCACAGGGGAGCTGGGCGCACTGCAGGGAGCTGAACTGCACACTGGCTCCTGGGAGCACTCTTTTTAAAGACTGCATGGATGACTTACTTTAACAACCAAGTTACCTCTTGGGAAACAAAAACACTCAGACTGTAAGCTCTGGAGGTGGCATCCAGTGGAACCCCACCTGTTCAGCCATGGTCACATGAACACGGTACCACCGGGGAGGTCTGTCTGTCTGGCGCCTGAACACTCCCAGCTCCCAAGGCTCTGTTCTGCTCCCAAGGCAGCGGACAGAACACACCTACTGCGTAGGGGAGGGAGGGCCGCCATCAGGGCTAGCCTTGACGTCCATGAGCTGTACAACACTTTGCATCCCTCAGAACCTGAGGGAGAGGGACTCTTTGGAGACTCACACCAGGAAAAGAAGAAAAAAACAAAATAATTAAAATGTCACTCAAACTCAAAGCTGAGATGAGACACTTAGAAACCTGAGGCATTCTTCAGAGGAGGGCGTTCGGGCTCCTCCCATCCACTCGCTCTTGCTGCAGATGTCAGCCTTCCCACGGGTCTTTCTTTCAGAGTGTCAGAGGAACAAAGCCTTCTTTGAGCCTTTTTCAGCCCAAAATTAATTTAGGAAAAAAAATGGCACAGACGGGCCTTAGCATGCCAGACCTAAAGGGAGCCGAGTGACCTGCAGTCTTCTATGACCCCCTTGCTTTCAGCCTGAGAAGGAGAACGCCAAGAAGCTGGAATGTTCCAGGCAGACAGGAGATACCTTGGCCTCACAGTGAGGGGGGACAAATGTGTTCCTGTCCAGAGACTTCCGATCACAATTGTGCTTCATAAAAACTCCCTCTTGGCAATGGAAACCACCATATCGGAAGAGCCATGGCACGACGCTGCTTTGGACGCCTATCCCTCTGGCTTGGTGTAAGAAGCCTATGGCCTGAAGTCCCTCTGCATTGCCTCAAGGGCTTGATGGGGCCTAGAGCTATACTGGCATCTCAAAGGCAACTCGGCACGGGGCGCTTGGTGTCTGGTGGGACCACTCCTTACCTGCCAGAGCTGAATTCCTGATAGGAATGCCCATCCAATCTCAAGTCCCCTGTGCCATGCGATATAAGCACGGGCTCTAGGGCTCCTCTAGACTAAGGTGTCTCCAGACATGGAGGGCACAGCCCACAGTCCCATCCTTGTGGAGGGGCACCTACCTTTCCTGACTCGGTCCAGGAGCACTCATGGATACGGTGGGTTACTGAATGAGCTCCAGGTTGCAGACCACAGGCCTCTCAGCTCTGCCCACACATGGAGCTCTTGCCATGAGGAGACAACAGACCCTGAAGGGCAAATCCAGTGTGTGAAACCCGTTGTGGCACTGAGAATGTGGCCAGTGGGACACTCTAATAAAGCTAAAGTTTTTTCTTACAAACACATTCATCTGTTCAGTGTGTGCTGGGCACTGGATGATTTGGGACCAGAGGGACCTGGGGCATGACAATTACCTGGCACTTCTGGGCTGGAAAGGAACTCCCACAAGCATCAGGGAAGGTCCATCTGTTCACACAAGAGCTGAGAAAATGCAGCCTCCAAGCAAACAGCCATGTGCTACCAGGTTGTGTGTGTACGTATGCGTGTGCATATGCGTGTGCGTGTATGTGCACGTGTTTGTAAAAATGGGTATGACAGATGGGCCCAGCACAGTCCCAGAATGGTGGAGACAGGTGCGCTATAAGTTTCAGTTAAGCAAAGCTCAGGGCAGCACAGAGCTAGGCAGAGCTTGCGATATTACATTTTGAGAACCCTCAGCAAAGACCTAGTTCAAAATGACAGAGGTAGCGGTTGTCTGTGTGACTGGAACTATCCTGGCATGGCTAGCTCAGACCAGAGCCAGAGTACACCAAGCCCTGGACACCTAAGGACTTACAGTATGGTTTCACCAAAACACCACTACCACATACCTCAAACTGACTGCTGGTCTAAGAGGTTAACTGGGAGACGTGTGTGAAACAGTAACAATTTCTACTACAGCTTGTCACATTCCAAGTGCAGATCCCTCATAAATACCTAGGACGATCTGACTCTCTGTGAAATCATTTTCCCTTCTGGAAGCTCTGGGCCTCTCTTAGCTACTAACTCCCGCAGATTCACTAGTTTTCCCAGTGACGCTCAGGACAGGTCTGATTCACTGTCTCCTTGTTGTTAGGCAACATGTGATTCAATAGCATCCTGCCACCTGCATCCACATGGTCTGTACACATGTGCATGGAGGACACGGCCTGATACAAAAAAAAGCACTTGAGAATAGAAAGAAATGAGCAGAGCTGTAAGGTTTTTGCACCACGCCCTTTGAGCAAGACCTCAACACCTATGCATGATGACCTTTGATGGGCTCCTAGGAACGGATGAGAGGGTTCTGAAAAGCCCTTGGCTGTGCTGGGGGTATGGGTATGATGCCTTTTTTAAAAGCCTCTGAGGGGCATGGGCTGTGTGAGACAAAAAGCAGTTGAATGGGGATCCAAAGAGGCTGCCAGGGGCCAGCCTGGGACAGCCATATGAAAGGCCTGCAATTGGGGATCAAAGGTCATGACACAGGAGACATGGGATTCAAAGATTCCCGCGATGTCTCTGAGCAGAGTCAGAGGTCAGTCGTTCTGAGTGTCCTGGGGGCTGATGGGCAGGCAGGAAGAAAGCCCCCTTTCTCTAGCTCTGCCCACGCTAATGCAATAAAGCCAATTAGAATGATTGCTCTCATTTCGGAGTTAGGATGCCCAGGACGAGGGAAATGGCAGGGACATCCGTTTCATTCTGTCTTCACAGGCACACTCTGCATTCCAGCATTTATTTCATTATATTTAATACGATTTTAGCAGTGGCACTCCAACTCTGAGAAAAGAGCCCGGCAACTTCAAAGCCTGTTTTTGTCTTGGTTCCCTAGCACCGGCTCTTCTCTGCTACCGATGTCTCCACCCTGCTCGCTAACTGTTCAGAGCCGCCCACAAGCCCACACTTCCGTGGCCTGAGCATCATCTCCTGAAGCATCCTGGGGGCGGTGCATGATAACACGGAAACTGCTTTTAAAATTATCCTGGTTCATCTCGTTCAGAACAGTCACTGGGCCTGTCGACATAAGCACAGCCAGCCTCCTTGGCTTTGCAGCAGCCTTGGAGTCCTCACCTCCTAACAACCTGGGGCTGCAGGCCTAGTGGCCCAGCTCTGAAAGCAGATATGAGCAGAAACAAACTTCCTTCTGCATGAAAAATGACCCAAAAGAAAATACCCCAGAGTTTCTCTGTATGCTGCACGTCAGCCCATAAGCACGATCTGCAGACGCTCGCTTACTCCCAGCTACAGGCTTCAGAACACACTCTGTCTAGGAGGGGGTGGGCATTACCCAGGGCTGACCAGGTGCTTCTGGGTGTCTCTATGACTGCTGTCCACTCTTGGGATCTGTTTGCTTTTTTTTTTTGTGTGGCAGCTTCTGAGTAAGCTCTTGGATCAAGCTACACAATATTTAGGACATCCTGGACACACTGCAGGCAGCCCTGGGGCCATCTCTTGCTTCTCCAACAGAAGCTGCTCTATGGCCAACCCTATTGGCTGCCTCCTTCCTGCCAGAATGTGTTCCCCACTCAGTTCTCAGAGTCGCTTGCTTGCGCCCCCTCCCACTCACTGCTCAGGTCCTCTCTGGCCGCCTCTGCTCTTCACTGAGTTGTCTTGGCTCTGAAAGGTCTCCTCATGGCTCCACGTCCCATGTGACTTCTTAGATGCTGCCAGTGGGCAAGAACCATGGCCACTGTCAAGGAAGAGCTGCTTGGCTACTTCATGCAGGTACAGTTACCCTTTGTGTCCTGCTCAAGTCCTCCACATGATGGCCACTACAGCACCCTTTCCCGCTCTCTGGACATACAACGTAATATACTATGGTAGTTCAAATGTAATTGGCCCCCATAATCTCATAGGGAGTGGCACCATTAGGAAGTGTGACTTTGTTGGAGTGGGTGTGGCCTTGCTGGAGGAAGTGTGTCACTGTGGGGGCAGGCTCTGAGGTTCCCTATGTCCTGAATACCAACCAGGGAGTCAGTTGACTTCCTGTTGTCTGCAGGATGTAGGACTCTCAGCTATTCCTCCAGCACCACATCTGCCTGCATGCCGCCATGCTCCCTGTCATGATGATAATGGACTGAAACTGTAAGCTGCCCCCTCAATGAAATGTTTTCCTTATAAGAGTGCCATGGTCAGCCAGGCAGTGGTGGCTTTAATCCCAGCACTTGGGAGGCAGAGGCAGGTGGATCTCAGTGAGTTTGAGACCAGTCTGGTCTACAGAGCAAGTTCCAGGATAGCCTCCAAAGCCACAGAGAAACCCTGTCTTGACAAACAAAAAAACAAAACAAAACAACAACAACAACAACAAAAAAGAGTGCCATGGTCATGGTGTCTCTTCATGGCAATAAAAACCCTAAGATACAGATTCACTCATTGCCACAAGGCATGTGGTGCCATGGCTGCATCTCACAGCATCCTGTATATGAGCAGGTTTGTTACCTGCTCCGATGACAGAAGGTTGTGCTATGATGTCATATGTGTTCAGGTCACTGTCAGGAATCTGGTCGTCTGACAGGATGAGGGCATTCCATCCCCACAAAGATTTCTCTAGGATTCCATTCTGGTCAGTTTCATGCTTATCTACCACTAGGCAATCAGAGTCTAGCTCAATGGTCCTGCCTGGCCAGAGAAGTGCCCTGAAGGACACGTACTCCAGGAACTCCCCATCAGCCTGGTGAGCACTGTAGATGTGAATAGTACCCATGCAGCTACATTCCTTTGTGTGCTGTTCTGCTCTGTCATAATACATACAGCGGTTCCTAAAAGATTGACACATGAGGTCTCTAGCATCTGCCCATTCTGAACAAAACTACAGTATACCTGCAGCCCTGGGCCCCAGGGACAGATCCTAGGAGCAGGATGGCTGTGCAAGGGTAGCTACACATATCCCCTGAAACAGGAATTTCTGTCGCAGGTCCCCAGCAGCTGATATCGCCATGCTGTTCTTATCCTTTATGAAAGGTGTGGTCACTCTTAGTTTCCCACACACTCATCGGCAAATCTTGTACCTTCCTTTGCAAAGAAAACACACATCTTTTGCTCACATTTCTATGGTTGCAATGTGTGCTCTACATGTTGTATGTCAAAACCATGTGCCCCAAATGTTCTCCCAGACGGTGGTTTCCCAGCTCACTTTCCAGGGGTCTTTTAGGACAATCAATGTTTTTCTTCAGTGGGTATATGCAATCACTCCAGCGCTGTCTGTAAGCGATGGGTTTGCTTTCTGCTCATCTCTGGATGGGTGTCCATGAAGAGCAGGGGAGGAGGTCTGTTCCTGGACTCTGCTCTTCCACTGATATATTTTTTTCCAGTGTAGATCACCAGCATACTTCAGCTTTAAGGCAAGCTGTAAAAATCCGCACAGTCCTCTAACTCTGTTCTTTTTATAAATAGCCTCTGTATTTTCATACACAATCCAGAATCAGTCAGGCGGTTTGGTATGAATCGCCTTGAATCTGTAGATAAAACTGAGCAAGCCAGATGCAATGTTGAATCTTTCTGACCTATGAACATGGTCTGTCTCTCCGTTTATAGTCTTTGAAATTCCCATCAGCCCCATTGTACAGCTTTTAAAACATACATCTTAGACATCCTTAAACAGATTTACTATGATGCTTTTGAGGGGCTTTGGTGCCATAGATAGCACACTCAAATTTTTATTTTGTAATGGCTTGTTAACAGTTTATGAAATATTGGGATGGAGGGATGGCCTAGTGGTTAAGAACACTGACAGCTTTTCCAGGGGACAGGGTTCAATTCTCAGCACCACATGATGGTGAACAACCATCTGTAACTCTAGTTCTTGGATCTGATGCCCTCTTCTGGCCTCCTACACCATTGCACATACATGGCACACATGTACACATGCAGGCAAAACACCCATACATATAAAATAAAAATAAGTCTTAAAAATACATATATATACACATATATATGTTACCTTGCATCTTAAAACCTCATGCCCATTTTAACAGTGGCTGTTTAGATTTCTTTTCTCCCTTTCCTTTCTCCTTCCGTCCTTCCTCCCAGGTGGTTGAGAGGCAGGGGAATAATGAGACCTAGGCTGGCCTTGAACTACACACATAGTTGAGGATGATCTTGAACTCTTGATTCACAGCCTCTACCTTCTGAGTGCTGGGTTATAGGTGCACACTATGCTCAGCTTTCACTGGGCTTTCTAAATGCACTGCCATGTCTGTGGATTATAACTTAATTTGTTATTTTCCAAACTTGATGCCTAATACACTCTGGAGGATTCAGAGATCCCTCTGCCACCATGTTCAGCTTTTCTTTTTCCCTCCCCTCCCTCCCTCGCTCCCTCCCTCGCTCCCTCCCTCCCTCCCTCCCTCCCTCCCTTTCTCCCTCCCTTTCTTTTAAAGACTGGGCATCTGTACATAGACCAGACAGACCAATCTTTGAAGGGTTCCTGTGCCTTTGTGAGGACACTGGGCTGTGATCTTTACTTCCGCATGTCCTCATTAGGTCTGGGGTCACTGCTGTGCTGGTTGCATGAGGCACTTTGGGACTGTTCCTCCTCTAGTGTTTTCTAAAGCATCAGTGTATGACTGCTGTTATTTCCTCCTGAAATGTCTGACAGAGTTCACCAGTGAAGTCAGCTGGGTTAAGGATTCTTTCTGGAATGGTTTTTCTTCTTTTATTTCTAATTCAATTTCTTTAACAGACACAAAACTATCCAGGTTTCCTGCTTCCTTTGTCTTGGTTTTGGTGGCTGCGTTTGTCAGGGAATCTGCCTGTCTCATCTGAGCTGTCAAATCTGCAGGCCTAAAGCTCTTGTGACATCCCAGGTGACTCTGCAGCAGCATTTCAGACACACATGCTGGCCCTGGGGGATGCTTTCTCAGGAAGTCTTGGGTCACGTGCTGGCTGCTGCTCAGTTCTGACCTGGAAGCTATTGACCTTGCTATGTCTGTCTTTACTTCAGATGATGCAGTTTCCTGTGTGTGTGAGGAGTGTCAGAGGGCCATACCTGTAGGTGCCGTAGTTAGGGACAAGCACACAGGGCTGGAGGGCAGGGCACACATATGGGCAGTGGTCAGCTGTGTCTACTGACAAGCAGGAAGCTGAATCTGAATGGGTAGTGTAGGGCCTCATCACTGTTTTCTACAGCCTATGGGTTGGGATCACCTCAGCATGAGACACAGTACCAATGCTCACATTACTGCAGACTCTGAGCCTCCATGTCTCACCCTCCTTCCAGGACAAATAATGTAAAACACGTCGTTCAACTATAGCAGCCATTCTCATGGCAAACAGAACTGCCTGTTTAGCTTATATTTTGTTCTATAAAAATCTGGAGTCCTAAATTCTTTGTTGTCATTGTTTTGAGACAGGGTCTCACTGTGTAGCCCTGGCTGTTCTGAAACCATCTATAGACCAGGCTGGCCTCACATTCAGAGATCCACCTGTTTTTGCCTTCCAAGTGTTGGGGTTAACAGCATATGCCAGCAGGCCTGGCTGAGTAGTAAATTCTTAACTTCTAAAATATGAAGCAAACATAAAGAAAATAGTATCAGAACTAGCACATTATGTACATATATGGAAATGTCATGAGGAGACCCATTATATTATACAATAAATATATGCTAATTTTAAAATTAAATATCAAGAAAACTGGCAGCACAAGCTGTTAAAGAACAGCACAGACAGGAACTGTGTGGAACTGGTGCCAACTCAGGACACACTGCAGAGAGGCAGCCCAGAAGCAAGGTCATGGGTAGGGGCTCTCTGTCCCCAGCCTGACAGCTCCCATCACTCACTGTCCACCAGAGTTACATGCTCTCGTCTCTACCTCACGCCACAGCACCTCTGCAGGTGGCTCTCACGCAGACCAGGCTCTCCAGGAAGAGAGCAGTGTGTAGCACAGGAGGTGGCACTGCCACGCACACATGCTTCTCCAAATGGAGGCGTGAGGCTGGAGGAGGGAGGCGTTTGCCGAGACAGGTTTCTCAGCTTTTCCACTTTCCAGGGGCCATTGTGAAAAGCAAGTAGTCTCCCCTTAGGTAATGTGCGGGCCTGAGAATTCCCAGCAACAACGACTCTGGCTTGATTCCCAGAATCTCAGCAATGGAGACCGCTAGCTTGTCATTTAGCACAGTTCATCAGGACGGGATAATCAGAGGCAGAGTCAGTTACTGAGTTTGCATGGAAAATCCATCTCTGCCCGATGCCGGGGCTCTGCCCAGGAGCCCTAGACAGGGAGGAGGGTCGCGCTGACAGGCACTCAAACACTGCTGAATGAGGAGCATATAAACCTCACCACAGACACACACACTGTCTAACAGAACAAGATCAAGAAGTGCAAAAAAAAATTTGTTTTAAAAGCATCCCTAAAGGTGATCTACTGCCTTAAATGCTGGTTTGACACCCACGTCGCTACCGTTTCCTGAAGTAGGAGAGCCTCCACTCAGTGTGGCTGAGACTGACGCACTAAGAGAAACAACAGTTTGGTGGGATGGAGGCGGGGGACCTTCCTGGAATGAGGGAGCCATGTGAGACTGTCTGCACTACTCCTGAAGCTGAGGGAGAGGAGGGCAGTGGCTATGCCTTTACCACATAGAAGCACTGACACTCCCCACGCAAGGCTGGGAAGCATGTGGACACCTGGGAATTCAGGATTCTGAGTAGTCTGCCTGATGTGAGGTGGAAAGGGACACACGACACTAACTTCCATTAGGTCCTGTTCCTCACAGACCCTTTTGCAAGGAGCCTATCCTGCTGTCTGAGGCCTGCCCTGTCCTGTGTGGGGAAGGTGTCAGGAGTTAGCAAGTGCTACCCCACTCCCACAGCAGTACAGCTCCCTTGGCTTGGGACAAGCAGTTGTGACCTGGGTTCCTGGCTGAGGTGAAGAAAAGGGAAGGCAGAGTACTAGGTATTGCTGTGACCCGCCTGCAGGTATATGTGTGTTTTCTCTACATCAGGTCTCCCTGTCTGGCCATTAGCACTAGACGTCCCCTAATACCACCTTGACTTCAATGGCACCAAGAATTAGAAGAGGAAACAGATTCCTCCCCTGTTGTGCTATAGGGAACTGGGTGACGGAGGGAGGCCATGGCCATGGTTGGCAGCACAGGTGGCAGAGCTTGGCTGAGCTGAGTCTTCCCAGACCCTGAGGGACATGGTCTCTGAGGGACTACTTGGACAAATAGATTTGAGCAGGAATCCTACACTCCTCAGCCATCCTTTCTCAGCCATAGACTGATCTTATTAGGTCTAGAAATAACTCTTGAGGTGCCACACAGCTAGTGGTTTGAGGAGATGAGGACACACATTCTTACAGCACCTCCTCCCATTGAGACACCAGATGTCTCCATCACCCAAGAAGGGTCCCGTGTGCCTCTTCCTATGGCCTCTCCCAAAGAGGCCAGCCAGGGATTACCTGCTCTGGAGTGCGTGCGTGCGTGTGCGTGTGTGTGCGTGTGTGTGTGTGTGTGTGTGTGTGTGTGTGTGTGTGTGTGTGTGTAGTTATGGTTTGAATGAGAATGGTCCCCATGGAATGATATATTTAAATGCTTAGTCACCAGAGAGTGGCACTATTTGAAAGGATTAGAAGGATTAGGAGGTATGGTCTTGTTGGAGGAAGTATATTGCCAGGGGTGGCCTCTGAAGTTTTAAAAGCCTCTTCCAAGCCCAGTGTCTTTCTCTCTGCCTATGGATCAGGATATAGAACTCTCAGCTACTTCTCCAATACCCAACACCATGTCTGCTTGCATGCCACCACTCTTCCCACCATGACGATAATGGACTAACATCTGAAACTGTAACCCAGCCCCTAATTAAATGCTTTCTGTTTTTTACTTAGTCATGGTGTCTCTCACAGCAATAGAACAGTGACTAAAACAGTGGTACTGGGCACTGATCCAGTATTGTACACACATTAGGCAAGAGCTCTACCACTAACTTTGACATTATACTGAGGCCAAGCTGGCCTTACACTTCCTCTGTAGCCCAGGGTGCCTGTGCTTATGATCCTCTTGCCTCAGCCTCCCAAGGAGCTGGGATTACATGCCCA
Source organism: Mesocricetus auratus (assembly GCF_017639785.1). Lineage (NCBI taxonomy): Eukaryota > Metazoa > Chordata > Mammalia > Rodentia > Cricetidae > Mesocricetus > Mesocricetus auratus. Next base: position 10,408,143 of record NW_024429191.1, on the reverse strand, counting down.
TATTATCAGCCTAGCTTGGATTGTATTATAAATGCTACATTTGAAGATCTCATTTTCTGAAAGCTTCTATAGCACAGAATACAGGGTCTTGTAGGCCTGCTGAGATGGCTCAATGGGTAAGGGGACTTGTCACCAAGCCTAATGACCTGAGTTGGTTGTTCTCTTCTGTCTCTCATGACATTTGACATTTGAGAGGAAGCTGGTGGGTCACTTTGAAGATGTCCCCACAGAGGGCCTGCTGGTGTCCTTCACCATGAGATCAGGGCTTTGCAGTCTCTCAGAGCTCCATCTAGAACAGACCCCCCCATGCCCTCCATCACTTTCTTTCCTTCAGCCTGTGCTTCCCCTGTGCAGTGCCAGGCGTGCCACCCTGGGAAGCCAAGGCCACAAGGCTGACCTCGGGTCTCTGCAGAGCACGAATCCACACCACCCCGTATGAGCTGATATAGCAGCTGCGTCTTACAAGGAGGACATGAGTCAGCCATGCACCCCTGAGGATGTGACCGTCCTAGTCCTGGCTCAGCCTCCCACAGGCCACAGACCCTCCAGCCTTTCCTCTCCTGTGAGGCACAACCACATTGTGACTGTAGGACTCGAGACTCAGCTCAAAGGGACCAACCAATTTTGGGGGCAGACAAGATGCCCTCAGATGATGGACTCTTGAGCGCTGATCTTTTGAGCAAGGACTATCTGTGATTCTGTGGTCTCAGGTCTGAGGATGGACTCAAGACTACCATCACTCTGTTACCACAGCAGCTCTCTCTAGATGCTTCCCACCGAAGCAAGATTAATAATATCCAACCTAAGACTGTGTCAAGTAATTACACCTTTTAGTGCACCTGGTAATTTTTATCCAGCTGGTGCTAGCAGTCAATCAAAATGCCATAAAAGGGCTTCAGAATGTGCTAATGACTCGCTCACTCTGTCAGGCATCATGGGGGTGCATTCAACTCTTGGCACTAGAATGGTGCATGGAAACAGCCTTATAGCTTATCCATACAACTCAGCTTCTCTAGGGACTGTGCTTCTCCACACAGGCCAGCTTCTCTGCACATCTCAGCTTTTCTCTAGAGCTTAGCTTCACCATCTAGCTCATCTTTTTTACAGGGCTGGGTTTTTCTCCAAAGCTAGACTTTTCCACAGAGCTGGGCTTTCTTTTCCACACAGCTCAGCTTCTCTGCAGATCTGGACTTCACACAAGCTTGGCTTCATTCTGCCTCCTGTAACACAGCTGCCTTTCACAATGAACCTTTTGAAACTCTTGAAAAGTTTCAGGCGCTCTAACACCGGCCAGGAGAGAAGACGAAACTTATAGCACCCTCAGCCTGCCGGGAATGAGTGCCCTTGAACATGGAAGGCAGCAAAGCATCCAGTGGCCCTTTCCAAATGCACACTGGCCTTGGAGACAGCAGCATGCAGTACAGTCACAGTACAGACTCAGGCTCATCACTGAGGGCTGGCAACACTGCCTCCACACAGCTTTCTTGGTGTCTCTTGCCCAGCATGGGGAAGCTCACGGGTACTGGAGAGAGTTGGGGAACCTGGGCAGATGTGGTGGGTCACAGCTGAGGCCTCTCCAGGAACCCCGGCCACAAGAGCAGAGGAGGCGCACAGTCACAGGATCATGTACCAAGTGACCTGCTTCAGAGAACAAGTATGCAAAGAGCACCTGGGAACCAGGTGACTTTCTTTTTTTTTCTTCTTCTTCTTTAAAAATCATTTACTTATTTGTTTATTTTATGTGAATTGGTGTTCTGCCTGCATGTATGTCTGTGTGAGGGTGTCAGGTCTTAGACTTAAAGACAGTTGTGAGCGACTGTGTAGTTGCTGGGAATTGATCTCAGGTCCTCGGGAAGAGCAGTCAGTGCTCTTAGCTGCTGAGTCACCCCTCCAGCCCTAGCCAGGTGACTTTCAATGTTCACGCATAAAAACACAAAGCTACTGGATCATTTTAGCCCCGGAAACAACTTGTCAGGTGCCCTGATCACCACCACATGTGTGCCATTTGAGATTCATGGGACAGGATGTCCTTGGGGACAAAGGCACCTGGGCCAAGGCCAATGCTGCAGACAGTGTGGAGAAAGGTGCTTAGCCTGCCATGCCACATGTATACACGTGCCCATGGAGGCAACAGGGACCCTCCTAAGATGCCCCCCTCACTGAGGTCCACACCATACAAAGTGAACTCAGTGGAAGATGGTGAGGAAGATGGATACTCATACTCTGGCAGCCTGTCTCACCCGAGAGTAGGCTGCCTTCCTAGTCAGCTTTCACAATCAACTCAACTTGATAGAGCCTAGAGTCACTTAAGAAGGGATTTCCCGAGTCAGGCCGGCCTCTAGACGTGCTTGTGGGGGTTGTTAAATGGCATAGGAGAGCCAACCACAGTGGGCAGCACCATCCCGAGACCGGTGCTCCTGGCCTGCACAAGAAAGCTAGCTAAGCATGGGCTTCAGAGCATGCCAGAAAAGAGCACTCTTCCCTGGGTCCAGTTCTTGCTTGAGTTCCTGTAAGTGAAGGACTATGAAGTGTATACCAATAAAACTTGGTCATTGCGTTTTATCACAGAAGCAGGAATTAAACTAGAACAGAGGGTATGCAGTACCAGCTCTGGTCAAGATGCAAGGCCACAGAGAGACAGTGTAGGTTCCAGAGGGCTCACAGTGCCCTGTACTACAGCGTCCCCTCCTGAGTCAGCAGCTGACAGCTGGTTAGGAAGGGGCAGACACAGCTGCCCCTATGAGCATAGGCAATGCCCAGAGCAGTCATGAGGTTACCAGATAAGCCTGGAAATCAAGATCTGGGCAGTCAGAGAGAGAGAGATGCAGAATGTTCTAGATTGAAGGAAGTTTTGGTGTGAAGAATCCTGTCCTCATATGGGAGCACCCTGCTCACATGATTCAGGGGCCCATTCTTTGCGATGTGCCTCAGCTTCTCTGCATGTTTGGGTCGATCCTCTCAGAAAACATAAAGCAAGCCAAGAGATCCACGTAGAGAGAATCTGTCCAATAAGGCTACAATATGGAAAAGCTAATAGTGTGTAATTCTAGAAGAGTAAAGATCTCATCAAAGAGCAAGAAGCGGAAAACAAGGGAGTAGATACCGCCACTTTCTCTGTGTAATCCAGAGGTCCCTTCAAAGCTTCAAATAATGTGTCTGGAAATTTCAGCAGTTCACATCGGTGGAAGCAAAAGCAGCAGGGGACACAGTAAGGACATGGGGCTGGGGTGGGGAGGAGCAGACTTGAGTAGAGCAGCCTCAGAGCAGGCAAGGACCGTCAACCATACAGGCCATTACCGTAACATGATATTTACGCTAGGCTAGGAAAATTTTGAACACATCTGGTTTATGTGAGAGACATTCTTAGAAGCAAGCAAGCTAGGGGCCTAACAGAAAGACAGATAGAGAAAGGCAGCTAGAAGCTGCCCCAGTGCAAGAAGTAAGGCTCACACTGCAGTACATTCACCAACACATCTCAATGGCACACGACCTTCATCACCGTGAAACAACCTTGGAGACATCCAAGACATTTTGGGAGAGCACACGGCTCTTCCCCAAGTCTCCTCCAGAAAAGGACTCAAAGTCGTAGTTGCTTCCCACAAAAAAATGATTGTGAATGTGGCTGGTGGAACGGATGAGTGGACTACTTACAGCAGGCCACCCTGTGAAGAGGAAGACGAAGTGTGCAGGGCCAGGCCAACGTTAGGAGAGCAGTTACAGGTTAGCACCGAGGCATCCAGGCTCCAGATGGGCCAGCCCAGCCCAGCTCAGCCCAGCAGAGTTACAGGTGTGCTCTGAGGACATAACCCCAAGTACATTTACACGACAGTTCCACCTACCGCTCCAAGCATGATCCTGAAGATCAGCCAACGGAAGCCCCACAGGACAACTCGGGATGTGGGGGTGTGCCTAGGGAGGCGGGACAGCGTCCAGAGAGGGCACAGAAAGATTCCCAAGAATCCTGTTTCCAGCAGCTGTGACTCCCATCCTGCAAGGGGGTGGGGGTGGGGGAGAACGGGACGGGATGGGACACACACAAAGAGGAAGGTCAACAGAGTCAAATGTTTACACAGCAATCATCCCCAAGTTCAGCCTGACCAAGAAGTCCTTAAAATGAGACTGAGACCTAAGACAAGCAAATGCCACCGCATGCCTTCATAGGAAACAAGAGGCAGAGCTCTGAGTGGGGTGATCCAGAGCCCAGGAATTCTGCAACCCTGGAGTCCCTGCTTTTGAAGAAGAAAGATCTGTGCTGCCCAGTTCAGATGATGGTCCCCATCCAGTGTGGGGTATAGCACAAACATCATTCTGAACCCCACACTTAGGTGTGCCCGCCCACAGGCATTTGCGTGAAGTCTTTTGTTTCTAGGTTTATGTGAAAAATCCCAGCTCTGAATATCCTTCCCAATGAAAGTCTGCCAGCACAGATGTAGGTACAACACACATATACTCTGGGAGGGCGGCTCTTACTCAGCCCCAGGTCAAATGAGCCAGGCAAGGCTGGCAGCCAGGGATCAGCAAACCCAAACACAGTGATTTGTGAGCTCCCGAGAGGGCAGACTGCTCTGTGTCTCCCAGTGGGGACTCAGAATAGGAAGGGCCATGAGAACAGCCCGCAGGTGACCAGAAGAGGGGAATCTCGTGGCACAGAAGGCCCCACTGCTGGTATCACCATCACCATCTAAGGAGTGGTAGTGACTCCATGGTGCCAGGGATGCCCTCTCCTTACAAGTTCTTAGGATGACAGGCCTGGCTGTGCCGACAATCAGACATTCACAGTGATAGGAGTGACTATGTACCTCACAGAGGAAGGGGCAGTTAGGAGGGACTGCAGGGGAAGTTCCAGAGGACAGAGGAACAGGGAGCTCCCGTGCTGCTTTTTTTCTATACAAATTATCTCAGAATTCAAAGTTTATAAAACAGCTAATTATAATGAAGATAATACTGTATGAAGTAGGCACACATGAGTCCATACCAACAGAGCCAACAATTGACTTAACAGATACACACGGCCAAGAACAGATTTCCCAGAACTCCTTATAGGACACAGGTCACGGTCCTCTGCAGGCAGAGGCTGAACAGCACCATCGTAACATGGCATCGGAGCTGGGCCATCTATGATGGCCATCCCAAAGTGATCAAAGCCAAAACTCTGAGGTTTGCAGTGTGTGTCAAAGCAGGTGACAGAGGTGTTTCTGCTCCCAAACCCACATCAGCTTACCACCGGGAAGACAAAAGCCAGGCTCCATGGAGGGTCTCCACAGACTCTGAGCAGCACAATAAACTATCAAGGCTTCAAAGCCAAGGGAGGACAAAAAGTGTCACTTGAAGCAGCTGAAATGCAGTGACTAAATGTTACCTGGGGTCCTGGGTCAGCAAAACCCAACAAAGAAAAATTTAGGGGAGACAGAGGAAGTGTAAATCGTGAGGACAGCAGCTAACTAGAAAGGTGGTGAAGGGAATATGCGTGTGAGGCACTAACCACAGAGGTCTGCTGGTGAGATCTTAATAGCTTAAAGTAGAAAATCCATTCTCAGCGATCAGGGTCATGTTGCTGTGCCTGCCCCCATGTACTCCTCAAAGGACAGTGCCCTAAGCCACAGGCTCTACTGACTTCAGGTCCCCTGCTAGTGCGCCCCCCCACCCCCGTGCTGGGGTCTTCATTGGTCCATTTCGATGGCTGCCTCCCTGGAAGCCATCCATTTGATGAGGAGGGCACAGCTAGCAAAGTGACAAGCCATGGGCTGGTTCTGACAGGCACTGCCTGCTCTGGGAGCTACAGTGGGACAGAGAAGCGGTCACGGTCAGTGCTTCGGTGAGTGCTGAAGCTGGGCTGTGGTCACAGCAGCTGGGACTTGCCGAGCTGGAGAGCCACATGTGTCAGGTGGAGCTAGGCCTCTTGTGCCAAGCTTCCCTGCTCTTGGCACTAGTCCAAGGCGGAGCATTTGTGAATTGTCACTAAAGGGCTGAGGGAGAGCTACAAACCCAGAAAAAGAAGCAGGGCCCCCATTTAATGACAACACTGCCATTTCTGAAATCTGGGGTGGGACGGCTTCTGGGTACCCCTGGCCTGGCTGCTTCTGCTGCTGTCCAAACCCAGCAAAGGAGCTTGTGTCTCTCTGTGCATTGCATGATTCAATCCTGTCCTGCTGGCACTCAAAAATGTGCTGAGCAATACCTCCCCCCTCCCCCACAGTAGCCCCCCTTTCCACACGGGTGCTTCCCCCTTGCACAGCAATCCCTCTGGTTTTCCTAGGGATAATTTCCATTAGTTTGGGATACATTTCATATGGCTGTGCCTGATATCTCATGGAATTTCATGGTTGGTAGTGACAGTGTCCACGGATCAAGGAAGTGTCTGATAATCACCAAGAGTCACCAGCAGCAACCATCTTGAGGAAGAACCTTAAAGACGACATGCTCCAGTCCCCTCCTCTGCTGGGCAGCTAAAAGACCTCAGAAGCTCAGAGGTCGTAGAGCAAATCTAGAGCCACAGAGTGAGTCCACCCCATACTACACTGAGCAAGATGAACACCATTTTGCCCCACACCCACCAAACTGCCCACCCCTTGCTGGGACCCATTTGCTAGCCCTGGGGCAGGGTAGAACTGGCACTGTGACAGATGCCACACACAGTCTCAGAGCTTTTAGGGGACACATTCCCCAGAGCTTAGAGCCTGCCTAATTGCCACCTCGATCCGCAGACACAGGAATGGAATTTTAACATGCAGTGCAGTGAGTGACACCAATCCAAGTGATTGATACACAATGACAGAACCCAGAAATGCATCCAAGTGCCAAGACAGGCAGGGTGACAGGGCTGGGGGTGGGGTGCATGACAGGGCAGGGCAGAGTGACAAAAGACAAGCTTTCTGTAACAGGAAGGAGGGTGTGTGTGAGCCCCCCCCTCCGTGGCCTTCAGAGGGGATGGGGTGTTCCTGTACCACTCGGACAGACATTGCTGAGCCAAGGCCTGGGGAGCTCTTCCAACTGGACCCTCTGCCTTGCCCCAGTTCTCAGAAAGGCTATGTATGGCTCACTGGGGTCTTTCTGACAGAAGCCGGGCCTGCCCTGGTAGCAGTGGCCTGTGACAGACACCGGGAGGGAAGGGCTGCTGCCCTCCCACCTGCTTGTCCTCTTTGCCTGGGTCTGTGGTGTCTCAGCAGCTGCAGCGTGTACACAAGGAAGGCCATTGTTTGCTGCTTCAGCATGGCAGGAGATGAGTCTCCAGAAAAAATAAATAACCAGCACACTGCCAGGGACCAAGGGACCCAGTGAGGGTGGGTGGGTAGTCAGTCACTCCTGCCCAGTGTACCAAATTCTTACGCAGTGAACAGAGGGGATGGCACCTTCTACAGGAGACAAGCAGTTACAACTGTGAAATGCAACTCAGTGCAACTGCACTCTGAACAGGCCCCTCCCGCTGCCTGTGCCTGTGAGCCAAGGCCTCTCTGCAGGGGCAGCTAGGGAGGGGCTTGCCTACTGTCCAGGTCTCTGGAAACAGTGCTGTTCCTGCCGAGTTCATGCTATGGGTAATAGGGGTAGTCTCACCAGTGTCATATCAGGCAGCTGTCAGGACAGGCCTGTGAGGGGTCCTGAGTGACAGCACTGTGTGGACTGCTTTCATGTGGTGGCACATAGCTGGTTCTAGAACCCTCATTTCAGTGTCTGCCTCTTTCATTTCCAGTCACATAGCTGACCAGTTGCACCTAGGAAGTTGTACATGTAGAATGGTACCACACAACTTCTCGAAACAGCTTATAGGGGATCTCCATTCAGAGCCATTTCTTGGGGTATTAGCAACAGGCTTGAGTGGCTCCAGCAATCATCCTCACTGTGTACCACAGACGAGACCAGACGCGCCATGGTATGCTTGTGAAACTGTTCCTGAGAAGAGCGGACTCCTCATACTTAAGAGAGACTGCTAGTAGAGTGCGTATTGGGAGCATGCATGAAGCCTTGGGTAAGACCTGCATCCACAGACTGAGCATCATGGTACATACCTGCAATTCTAGCACTCTGAAGGTGGGGGCAGGAGGACTGGGAATTCAAGGTCATGCCCAGCTACAGAGAGAGTTTAGGCCAGTTTGGACAACTTAGTGAGAACCTGTTTCAAGAATAAGAGCCAGGAGGAACTGGGTGGTGGTGGTGCACACCTTAAATCCTGGCACTTGGGAGGCAGAGGCAGGCAGATCTCCGAGTTCAAGGCTAGCCTGGTCTACAGAGCTAATTCCAGGACAGTCAGGGCTACAGAAAGAAACCCTGTCTTGAAAAACCAACAAAAAGAGTGGGAGGGGCAGAAGAGAGGGAGAGTGGGAGGGGCAGAAGAGAGGAGAGTGGGAGGGGCAGAAGAGAGGAGAGTGGGAGGGGCAGAAGAGAGGGAGAGTGGGAGGGGCGGACGAGAGGGAGAGTGGGAGGGGCGGACGAGAGGAGAGTGGGAGGGGCAGAAGAGAGGGAGAGTGGGAGGGGCAGAAGAGAGGAGAGTGGGAGGGGCAGAAGAGAGGAGAGTGGGAGGGGCAGAAGAGAGGGAGAGTGGGAGGGGCGGACGAGAGGGAGAATGAACAATGGGGTGAAGTAAGCAAGAATAAGAATGGGAGAGGGAGAGAAACGGAGGGAGGGGAAGCTATAGTTATTTCCACACAAATTTCCCAGTAACATATGCAAACGGCCTTGCTGTTGAATGGTGGGGATAAAGACATGACACCACTCAGAAGCAGTGAGAGGCCAGGCAGTCTGGCCACATCTCCTGCGGTGTCTGAGGAAACACTCAGGGTGTGGCAGTCTCGATTGCCTATATGCTGTCCACAGTGATCACTGTGGCTTCCCAAAGCCAGCTGTGCCGCCTTCCTACCTTCCTTCCAGCCTGGGTGAGGAGCACGCTGCCGTGGACTCCTCCTGAACTAAATTTCTAAGTGCAAACACTAATGGCATGAGGAAATGGAAGCAGAGATCATGTACTTCTCAATGCAAGGTCACCAAAACCAGGAGCTCCATCTTGGTGTCTCTCTTACGCTGTCCAGGAGGCTCAGGCATCTACAGAGACTGAACACAACCAGGAGAAAACAGATGTATGGCAGAGCCAATAATGCAGAAGATTCTAGACACCAGAGACTGTAAGTGGGTGGAGAAGCAGAGGCAGAGGGACCTATCTGAGCCCTACCCCTTGACTAGGCTTGACATTACTCAGTCTCAGATAAAACCAATGGATGGTGCTGGCTTCTCTGTTTACTGGCATCGAAGAAAGAAGAAAGACACCAGACACCCACCCAGCTGGACAAATGATGGAAAGAAGGGACACAAGGAGCCAGCAAGAGGAGGTCAGGCAGCTTTATACTGGACAGCTGCCCTGACAGGGAGGCAGTCTGGCTGAGTGGCTCAGGGATGTGGTGTCCTCAGTTCAACAGAGGCCTAGAAGTTAAAGCTAGAGAGTTTGATGCTAAAAGCAACCAGGAAGAAAGACAGCTTGAGGTGAGGGATGAAGGGAGGTGGGATCTCAGGCCTACCAACTTGATGAGCATGTATGGCAGGTGAGAGGCAGGCAGGCATCACCTGGCTGGATGCAAGGCTGGGGGCCAAACGAGACCAATCAAAGCCGAGACAAGCTGAGGGGCCAACAGTCTGGGAGGGGATCAAAGGATTGGTGGAATGGGATGGGAGATTTAGGGAGCAGGGGGGCGGTAGAAACTTTTGGGAGGCCCTATTGGTGGGGTGCTAGCTCATCAGGTGGGAAAGCTCACCCCAAGGGCTATCTCTTGCTTCAGATCACCATGAGTAGCACAGGAGTCATGCCATGGTATGGTACCAGTTGCCATTCCTGTCTGGGAGCTAGGGATAGTGAGGACACAGATGCACTCAGTTATGTGAGGAATAAAGGACCAGAGGTGACCTGGCACCAGGCCAGGGGCTAGACAAGGGCAGTGGGCATCACACATGAGACATGGTGGAATGTCACCTGGAGCTAGTACCTGTGTCAAAGGCCAAGCTCATTCCCTAAATAAGAAGCGAGACCTGAAGCATCTCAGAGGATGCTTCCCTGAGATGGCCACTCTAGGAAGAAGATGGCAACCAGGCTGCATGAGCTAGTCAGAGCGACTTCAGATAGTCAGAAAGAGTAATTAAATATAGCGCAGATGGATCCTTCAAAAGTGACAGCACCATCCACGTGAGGAATAGGAAATCCATTAGCTCCTTCGTTAAAAACAGGGAGAAGGGGGCAAAGCACTCCCTCCTGACTGGCTGTCACTCCAGCAGTGAGCCGCCCGCCCTCTGCCACCCCAGGGGCTTCTAATGATGGCCCTGGAGGGAGCCCGCAGCTTTTAAAAGTTTCCTTAATTTTCATAGGTTATATTTTAGGAGAAGTTATGAGCTAGCATAGCAAAATTTTGCTTTGCTCTACTGCTAGCATGGAAGGAAGGGGCACAGGTGACAGGGACTCCATGGGCCACACGGGGCCCCCCATGACACAGCCTGGGGCCTGCACCAGCCCAAGCAGTGACATCATGGGGGAGGCTACCCCTAATCTCCAAAGAGCTGCAAGCCCTACTCTCTATGTCTCTGACCTCAGAGTCTGAGATCTGCAACTGTGATGGGGGAATCTGCCAGGTCCCAGGACTGCAACATCCCTGCCTCCCTATGCTACCAGGCAGCCACAGGTCACATGGAGGAAGCAGTGTTCTGTTAGCCAGACTACCAGAGATCTAGGGACTCACGCTGTCACATTTTCCAAGTTCTCCTAAGTTTGGATCTGTGATTTTATTACAGTTACTGCTCTACAAAGTTGCTTCTGAGAATTTAGGTTTGTCTTTAGCATCTGTGATGGAGACTCAACCCAAGGTTTGGATTTTGTTTAATTTTTGTTTTTAGGCAGAATCTTTCTTGTTTTGTAGCCCAGGCTGACCTGGAACTTACTATGCATTCCAGACTGACCTCAAACTCATAGTGAGCCCACAGCCTCAGCTGAGTGCGGGAACTACAGACTTCGGCCACCAGACCGAGGGTAACCCAAGTACAGAGTGCTGGAAAATAGCTGCACTTTGAAAGCAGAGCTAAGGCCACCGAGCAATCCTGCAGCCAGCAGGACTGGAGTACAAGCACAGTGGCTTCTGTCTCAGTCAGCCAGAGCACCCATCAGCAGTTACCCTACACATGTGTGTCATCATCTTACAGAAACCCCCAAATAATGGCTGCCATGTAGCCTTGAGGCAACCTTTAGAGCAGGTGTCACATGGAGATGTCCCTTCTCAACACATTCCCTACCCATCTTAGTGTGCTCAAAGCTGCCCTTGGGGTACTAAAAGGAATTTACTGCAGAGCTGTCCCCTAGGAAAGGAGCACTGCTGTGTGTGGTCTATCACTTCACTCCCTACCGCCACCTCCTCCTCCTCTCCATCCAGCTGGACATCTGTAGCTCTACACAGGAATCCACAGGCAGGCACAAACAGGGCTGTCGGCCCTGCTAGTCATGCTGCGTCCTGTGTTGGGCATCCCACAAGCAGCAAGGTGTAGTCTAACTCAGGAAAGGAGGAGCAAGCCATGAGTGGAGTGTGGAGACCAAGCCTCGGAGCAGGGCTGTAGGCAGAGACCAGACCCTAGAGGGACAGGATTGTTCAGTGAGCAGCTACTTCTCAAAGCGCTGGCTGCAGGCTGCAGGTTATAAGTACTCATGAAAGCCAGGTGTGGTGCCTCATACCAGTAATGCCAGCACTTAGGAGGCTGAGGCTGGTGGACTAAGTTCACTGTCAAAGGGCCACAGAATGGAACCCTGTCTTTAAAAGCAAATTATGAAAAAAGAAATGGGCTTACTGGCAACGACATACCCCAGCTGCGAAGTTTGGAAGATTGCTAATATACATTTTAAGGATGTCCTTGGGCACTCAGAGAAACAGGAAGTGACCTCCATAACCCACATGCCCTCATGGTGACCCTAGCAGCAACCCAGGTCCCAGGTGCTTGTTAATGTTCGGTTGCTAGGACAACCAGACTTCCGAGCCACCGGGTGTCCCCCACTGCTTAGATCTCTGCAGGTGTCGCCAGCTAGCCTGGAAATGGGATCCACAGAAGTGACCTCCACAGCTTTATTGCCTCTGGATAAATACGAATGTGCTTCCCCTCAACGGAAATTAGACTTAGCCAGATTTTTTTCGGATTAATATATTCCAAATATTTAACGTATAGATAGCATGCTGAAGGGCACACATTTTCCCGGGCTTTCTCTCGTTTCCTGTGTGTGGAAATGAGCTACAGACTGCCCAGCCTGAAAGCCACAGACCAGGATCCTGAGGAAGTGTCAGACTCCATGGCCCTGTGGCTCTGTCTGCAATGCCTGGGGTTGGCGAGGCATGATAAAGGAGCCACTGCCAGATAGGCCTCTGAGATCTAAAAGTGGGACTTGTGACTGAGGGAGAAATTTAAACATTTTTAGGCTTTAGCTCAACTGAATTTAGGTTTAAGTGGCTATGTGGGGTGGGGTCCCCATAGTCCACAGGTCTGGACCCTAACCCCCAGCCCGTCTCAGGGGCAACCTGCTTAGGTATGTGTGGTGTGGGTCTCAATGTAGAAACAAAGCTGGAAAAACCTGCACACTGCTCCCTACCCTGGGTGTCCTGGATGCATAAGAAGACCACCAATTGCCCTACACTTTTCAGGGGCTTCCAAGACTGCTGCAGCTCTGTGACATTAATGCCACATGGCATCACCAGCCCAATGCTGAAGAAGTGGGATGTCCACTAACACCTTCTAAGAAAGAGGGGTCAGCTTGCCTGGAAAGTGAGCCAGAAGACACATACCAGTGCCACATTCCCATGTCAGAGGGCAGAGCAGTCTTGTGGAAGGACACTGTTCCTTCCCCTCCCCCAGACATCTGCATACAATGCCTTCACTCCAGTTAAAGTAGAGTGACTCCAGGACTCCTGCAGGCCTACAGTGGCACTGGCAGGGGCGCTAGGGCAGGAAGTCTGAAGAGGACAGCCCAACCCACAGATTCAGGCTAGTGCATTCCTAGGAGCCACACTTCGATGGGGGCAGCACTGTCCAATAGAGGCTAGGGTCCAGACAGCAAAAGCAGAAGAAAGTCAACCAGGTAGACTCACCCCCCTCTCTGTCTCTCTCCTCCTATCTGCCCTAAGATGAGCCACCTTGATGTCTCACATGTTCATTGCCACAGTGCCCAGCATTATCACATACAGGCACAGGAACACCAAAGCCCAGTGATGCGGGGAGATTTTCAGAAGGGACAAGGCAGAGGAGCCAGCAGCCTAAGTTAGGCAGGGAAGTCCTCCCCATCACAGATGGGCCCGAAAGGCACTTGCCTGCCATAAAACAGACTTCACTCTTTAGACAATGCGGCACCTCTTGCATTGTGAGCATGTCCTCTAACCCTGTGCTCACCGGGCCATTGCCTGCACTGGAAGCTCTAACTAGGACTCTATTCCTCTGGGGTTATCAGTTAAGCACCTACTTAACCCAGACCACACATCACAGATGACTACCCACTTATACTTCCATTCATCTCGTCACCCTCTCATCCTGTCCATGGGGTCCACACCAGCCAGGGAAACCCCTGAGCAAGCCATGGAAGTGGGGTGTCTAAGCATTCCCCCGCCATCTCCAATACTGCCGATAGAAACAGAAAACAGCCTAGAACCTCCCAGCTACATGGCTGTCAGATGGGCGAGTCCTGGAGAGAGGGGCCTTCATGCTGCCCTAAGGTGGGGGCTTCCCTGTCAGTAAGAACTCCAGCTACTCAGCTGTGCTGCACAGCTTTTCAGTCAGTGCTGTGTGATCGTCAGGTCCCAGGCCTGAGCCTTTGAAGTCTCATTGCCCTGCCATAAACTTAAGGATAGCTCCTCACATCTTTGGCCTCATTTCAAGGAGACAAGCTGCAGGGCTCATACAATCGTGATTCCTGACCACAGGCCATGCCATCTTTCAGGGAGGACCATGGCCTCAACTCTTTTGGGCATGTCTGCCACCCCACGCCACCAGCCAACAATCACTGAAGCCATTGTGAGAGACAGTGGCTTGATGCTGAATTAGTCCCCTTGAGTTTGTTGGCCTAAACCTCTTCAGCAAACTGCTGTTTGGTTTTGTTTTCCTTTGTATTTTGCATCTGTGCATGCCCGTGTGCATACAGGGCTGTGGAGGCCAGAGATCGACTTTGGGTATCATTCCTCAGTCAACATCCACCTTTTATTTTGTGGGATAGTCTCTCACTGAGCTCTGGGGCTTGACAAGTGGATTAACTTGGCTGGATTACAAATGAGTGCTACCGTGCCTGGCTTTTTATGTGGGCTCTGGGGATCAAATCAGGTCCTCACGCTTGCAAGGTAAACATTCTATCAGTTAAGCTACCACCCTAGCCCCAACTGCTGGGTTTTTACATTAGTTTTTGTAGTGTGTACTTTCAAATGCACTGGCAGAAGAGAACAAACATTTATGTCAAGCTCTTTCACCTATGTGTCAAGTCAGTATAGACACATCACCTGTGTTCTGCCTGTGCTTATCAAATCCTGTTAGTTTGAACCCAGTTTCTCTGCTATGTTTCATACTCAGCTTCTGCACAAATGGACAAAGAGGAGCTAAAATGAACTCTCTGGCAGACCCGAAGTGGCAGGTTAGGTTCAAGTTCACAACACCCCTTGAGCCTCACCTCAGATCTGGGCGTTGACAGCATACACATCACATCCACCATTGGCACAAGTCAGTTCTTCCCAGCCCTTGGCTGATGACTCAGCCTGTCCTTTCTTACTACATCTGTCTTGAAGACACAGAAAGGGGCACAGGGCAGGAAGATCCTTCAGCTGCCCCCCACCCAAGAGTCCTCAGAGCCACACCCATATTCCTCTTCCTTGTGTGGGTTTGGTAGCCTCATATTTCCTAGTTCTTTGCATCAAGAGGCTGGAGCAGCAAGCACATCCAGCACCACATTCTAGAGTTATCTCCACAGGAGGATCAAGGCCCTGAGCAAAACTTGGTACATGGCTGGAGCAGGAGGTGTGCCTGCAGCACTTGATAGTGCCAGGTAGTGTGGGAGAAACCTCGGGGACAGGCCGTTTACTGCACAGGGACCAGCTGGAAGGTCACGGACATGAAATACAGAAAAAAGCACGGGGATGTTGGCTGATCATCTGAGAGAATAAAATAACCGCCCACTGTGATGCATAAACGCCGGGGGAAGGGGGCAGCTCTTCCTCAGAGGGGCTCCACAGAACGACTGTCTATGAAGGAAAGGGGAGCAGGACTCACCTCGGGATGTCTCAGCAGCACCCTCGGCAGATAAGACAGTGACCTGCAGGAACAACCCTAGCTCCTCTACAATGCTGTGTGGCTTCAACTCAAAAACTATGTGACACCCTTCCAAGTGGCATGCAGACCCCCACCACTAAGGGATTAGCTCAGGTATCTACTTTCTCTGGGGAGCTGTAACTGGACGGAGGGACACTTGGCAGACATATCAAGGTAACGTCAGGGAAGTGTGATAGGAAAGCCCTCTCTGTCGGGGCAATCCTCCCCAAACCCATCATTTAGTTTATCCACTGAGGCACATTATGCCAGGAATGCTCTACAGAATCATCAACATGAGAAGTTAGGGAGAGTCTTGGGGACAAATCTAAAGGGTGAAGGAGACGGGAGGCTGTTGCCATGAGATCTCTGGATGGGCCCTGGGCATTGGTGGGAGCTTGAGAACTCCAGTCTGTAGTCTGCATCTGGACCCGAGGCCGGCTTCTCGGTGAGTTACTGAAGCTGGTAGCACTGAGGGAGGGTGGGGCTCTCTCCTCCCTCTGCAGTTCCTCTGTGATGGCCCAACTGCAAGTTCATCTTCTAGGGTGTTGCTGGCACTGTTTCTCCAAGTGTACAGCTAGTCTCACAGTACTGGTGCCTAACTGCCTAACACACCTTACACACTGTGCTGTGACACACCTAACACACCTAACTGTGACTTTAGCTGTGACACACTTAACTGCCATGAGGCAGAAAGACAGCTGCCTGCAGCTCCAGTCTTGGGAACAGCTTGGGAAGAGGGTGGGCCTCAACACAGAAACTCTGTGACCTTGGCTGCCACAGAGGTCTGCCATGTAACCAGCAGAGGCCACACTCCCACTACTCGATAAATAAGATGGTATGTGCTGTGTTGCCGTTACAGCCTGGAAGAGGACAGTAATCGCCAACAGTGAGCGCGCATTGATTAAGGTTAACCTTATAGCTGAAGTGACCAGAGAAATCAGCATGGCAGCCCCTACAAGGGTTAGCACAGGAGAGGGAACCATGTACACACACACAATGTACCCCTGGCGCAAGCACCTTCAGCCATAGAAGGGAGTTCTGGATATGCCTACCTGGCCCTACATTTACCACAATAGCCAAGCAAGTGTGGCAGCCAGGCTTGAGGCCACTGCCATCAGGCTAGCCCTTGTATGTCTCTGTGGCAAAGACACTGATAAGATCCCAGCATGTGACGGGCTTAGTATCAGAGTTCTTACTTAGTGTGATGATGTGGGCATGGTGACCTCTGTGGGGTGTCAAAAGGAAATGATTCTAAGAGATATGCTGGGCACCTGGGGCCCTATGGTGCTCCTAGCCCATGGTCACCTGTGTCTTATAGTCCACCTGTGTCCTTGTAGTTGCCTATGTCACATTGTCCACTTTAGCCCACAGTCATCCATGATCACTCATGGTCACATGTTACAGCCAGGGAGCAGATTCATGCCTACCAGAGAGCAGCCTCTGCTCACTGTCCTGCATTTGGCCATCAGTGAGTTGGACACTTGCTGTGGACATCTACTCAGTCGGCTGATGGAGATGAGATAGAGCCAGATCTCCAGGCCCTGACCTGTCTCTGAGGCCATGACCCTGACAGTGGTACACACTTCTTTGCACACTTCTGAGAGCCCAGCTTCACTCTCTACTAGTTAGTAGTTATGACTTGGGAATATTTTGTTGGAAAACTGGAGAAAACAGCTGATCCAGTGTCTTAATGAGCAACACTGACCCTGTCAAGTGGACTCTCGGGCTGTAGTGACCTGGAGAAGGCACAAACTTCATTCTGGGTGTGCCTCCTCCTTGTGCACAAGGTCAGGGCTCTTGCTATAGGGATGGTGGGCACTGGGCAGTGCCTAGCCTCCAGGGGCTGACAGTGGCAGGAAGAGAGGCAGGTACAGAGAGACACACAGACTCACAGGTAAGTCCACTTCACAAGGGATAAGCGGAAGAAATGAAGCCGGGTAGAGGGCTGGGGACTATTTACTTGGCAGTCCTCAGTCCAGAAGGAAGGAGCGGACAACTAATACAGAAACCACAGTGTTAACAGACTGCACTTTACCTCTGGGGGCTGGCAAGAAGGCAATCTGAATACAATCCCCAGAACCCACAGTGAAGAGTGAACGGAATCCAGGAAATCGTCCTCTAACTCCCGCATGTGCACCGTGGCACCTGTGCGCCTGCTCTACACACAGCCATCGCAGACTCATGCACATATAGTAGCAATAGTAAAGCTCACCTCTGACTCCTCACAATCACCCATGAATGCCCCCGAGATGCTCATCATGCAAGAACCAAACAGAAAACCAGCTACAGTCTGCCTGCCATGGAGATGCATGCCTAAGAGGCAGCTGAAACCTCTAACACATGTAGGGATCGTACCTGGAATACAGCAGTGTGCTGGACCGGAGGACAGGAACTGTCAAGAAGGACCTGCTACCCACACTTCAGAGCCATTAGCAGGAGCCAAACAGCATCAGTGCCCATCTCCTCCCACAAATGCACACACAAGAGCTGCCATTGTGACAGCACGGAGTATGGTTTTCTCTTTAAGAGTTTCTGTTTCAGAACATCAAAGCACTCACAGAGGACACTGGCATGCAGACACTAGCTGGGACAGCCAGCAGAGCTTCTTCCTGTTCCTCACACTGGCAAAGGTCAGGCTGGCTGGCAGTGTCCTTCCACTGCTAGCAAGGGGCCCGGGAGCCAGGAAGCATGGGGGACATGCACCAGGTGCTGGAGGTGCCAGGCCAGCTGGCAGTCTTGACGGTGTCTGCAGAGACCAAAGCACGTCTCTAGCCTCTCAGCTGTCTGGTGCAAACAGGCCACAACGCTTGCATGGGTGAAAGCTTAACGGGCAACATGCATACGGGATGGCCTGCCTTGCCTCAGACAAATAGTTGCAAGCTGGGTAAGTAGAGATGAGGATCCCATCGGCCAACTGTTTTCAGGTGTCTCCCTGCGAATGTGGTCATGCAAAGGGCTGGCAGATGGTTCTTCATAAGAATCCTGTGTCAGGGGAGGGAAGGAGGTCGCAGTGGGAAAGGTGGTTGCTGATGAGGAGACAGGTTTACAGCATGACACCAATCCCTGTGGATCACAAGGATCTCTAGGACATAGCAAGGGGCAAATCAATTAGTGGACCAGGATCTGGCAAAGACAGCTAACCTGACCCATAATCTCCAAACCCAGATGTCTAAAACGCATCTGCTCCAAGTGCTACCAGAAAGCCTGAAGAAGGAACTTCCACAGTATGGGGAGAAAGAATGATAGATTGTGTAATGTGTTTTCTATAAAATAAAAAATCAAAAGGAGTTAAGCAGTTGCACTAGAATAAGCTGGTGAGACTATCAAAGATGAAACCCTGAAACACAAAAGAAGGGTCAACTACCAACTCTGGGGAAAACCAAAAGTGAACAGACAAAAAGTTACAGCTCACTATTCGGCACAGCAGTTGCCATTTGCACAGACACAATAATGCACAGATTGACAAATCAGTAACAACGTTATCTACATTACTTTTTGGTCTTTGAACTAAAATCAGATGTAAAAATTATACCTGTAACATATTTATGCTAAGATGTTGAAAACAGCATTAGGAGCATGTGAGGATCCTTGTCACTCATGACACACAGTACACAAACAATATCTACATGTGACACACCAAGAGCAGTCCATGTACACACCTCATTAGAAATACGGACTCAGGGGCTGGCAAGATGGCTCAGTACCTAATGGCATTTGATGTGCAAGCCTAGTGACCTGAATTTGATCTCCAACACACACGTGATCCATGGTTTTAAATATCAACTTGCCACAATCTAGAATTGTAGAAAAGAGCCTCAATTGAGGAATTGCCTAAATCAGGTTACCCTGTGGGCATGTCTACGGGGATTGTCTTGATGGCTAACTGACATAGGAAAAAGCCAGTCCACTGTTGGTGGCATCATTCTATAGACAGGGGGCCTGAACCTTCTCCTCCAAGAGTAAATCTAACTTCTGAGGGGAGGGGAAAGATAAGAAAAAGAGAAATGAAAGATATAGACAGCACGGATGCTTTTATTCATGCTCTGTCCTTGATTGTGAATATGATGTGGCAACTGCATGAGCTCCTGCCTTGATGTCCCTGAAGTGATGAACCATAACTTGGAGTTGTGAGCTGAATAAAGCATTTCCTCCACTGGGTTGCTTTCATCGGGATATCTTATACCAATAACATAAATGAAACCAGGATACCATATAAAGGTAGGAAGGAAGAAAGGAAAAGGAGGGAGGGAAGGAGGGAGGGAGGGAGGAAGGAAGGACTCTACAAAGTTGTCCTCTGACCTCTACATGTATGCTGTAATACATGTGTGCTCACACACATATCTTAGACACATACATACGAATAATACTTCTTTTCTCTTCTCTTCTTTTCTTTTCTTTTTGAGACAGGGTTTCTCTGTGTAGCCTTGACTTTCCTGGAAGCTCTGTAGACCAGGTTGGTCTAGAACTCACAAGAGATCCACCTGCCTCTGCCTCCTCAGTGCTGGGATTAAAAGTGTGCATTACCACTGCCTGGCATTAAACAATAATTTTTAAGTGAGAAATATGGATGCAAATACCAGAGTAAGTGCTACTGGAGATAAAGGGTTTTATCTGGAGAGCAGGATCTGGGTGAGCAGACGTAGACAGCTCTGCAGTTCTGTTTAGAATAAACCATGCAATCCAGGTGCATAGCTAGGTTTTCTTTTTAACAATTAGAAGAATAATCTGTAGGCCATGGTCTAGCCAGAGTATAAAGAACCCAGAAGCTGATAGGAAAAAAAGAGAGAAAAGAAAGAGATAACAGCAGACACATGTAACGCTGCTGTCTATTTCTTTAGATGGTACTAGTCCACAGAGGCATCAGCACTGAAGGCTACAGAATCACACACGATGGCTGTCACTGGATGGAACCGGGACACAGCTAGAGGGCAGTGGTCATCTGTGTGTGCTGTTATTATCAGAGGAGAGGAGACAAAAAATAAATGACTTAAGCTGTCAGCTGAAGACGCTGGAGAATAAGCCCCTTCCCTCCAGGAGAAGGCAACCTACAAATGTGAGACCTGATGAGCCAGAGTGCATTGTTGAACACCTATCAGAGCTAGGGTGTGGCTAAGAGTGGAGCACTGGTATAGAAACACACAAAACCTCAGGTTCCCAGCATTGTAAATCAATTTTTTTAAATTCTTAAAAATCTAATAGATAAAACCAGTTCTTTCAAGATCACAAGAGAGAATTTCTAAGTGTTCTGCCAGGGGGAACAGAAGAGAAACAAGCAAAGATACGTATTGTGCTAGAGAGTGACATGGACAGGTGGTAGGCCAGAGACCGAGATGAACAGACAGACAGCTTGGCAAGAGAGGCCACCCAGCAACCACAGGTATCTCCGAAAGCAACAAGCTTGAAATCAGACAGATCCTTATTGTAGGAGACTTAGACTAAGTCCACCCGGCTCTGCTGTCCTTGAGAGTGACAGGATGGAGACAATCTTCTACCCAGGTGGGACAGTCAAGACCACACAGACACCCCGTTTCCAAACAATCTAGCAAAAAATAAAACTAAGAGGCAAGCCAGAAGAATTCCAGAAGAACCCACCTGGCAGCCTCAGGACTCAAGTGAAACAGCTCTCTCTTCGATGTCTCAGAGCTCTGTTCATTAAAGGGAACCATGCTTTGGAATTGGAAGCCATAGATTCCAGAGTGAGCAACAAGAGAGAAAGGAGCACAGTCTTAGCATCCCATGCTGGCCTCAGAGTAACGATGGCCTTGAACTTGCCTCTACCTCCAGTGTGCTTGGATCTATTTATTTATTTATTTATTTATTTGTTCATTTTGGAGGCAGGGTCTCACTCTGCAATTCAGCATCCCTTGTGCCTCAGCCTCCAGACTGCCAGGATTAAAGGTGGGAGAAGGAATGGGAAGGGGGAGTGAGGGAGACACACAGACACGGAGATGAGAATATGATCTTATGTCCCCATATGGGTAAATACTGACCCTAGGTCACTACCGATGACTGACTGAGACAGTCCACACCAATATGCTACACAGTGGCCCTCACATGGTGGAACTAGGTTTTTCTGGGCTCCCATGAAGGATGTGACTGGACATGGTATTGGGACAGGGGGCCTGTCATCCTGAGTTGACATTTTTCAGAAATGAGCTCTATGAGGCTATTCTTCCCCTAGTGACACCACGAGGTTACATTAACAGAGACAGGCTCAGGCCCAGGAAGGAGACATAGGGTTGGCCTGGAGCTTAGGCTGGCCAAGCTATCGAGGCTGCCTCTGACTGTGAGGGTAACTTCATTAAGGAAACTGTTTTCTTGAGCACGGGACTGGGAGGAGAGTGAGGATTATAAACTGCAGCAGAGGGTTATGCACAGAAGGTTATGCAGGCTGCTTGCAGTGTCAGCCACAGGTCTGGAAACAGTTTCATGGAACCTGCTGGGCTGGGCACTGTGCTAATCACTTCCTGCAGGCAGCCTCTGCTCACTCACTAATGGGTCTTAATAAAAACTTCCAATTGGGCCAGTAAACCCCTCATTAAGCTGTTTTTAAAGCATGAATTTAAGAGCAGCAAGGGTGAAGGGTCACATGGAGCATTTAATTCACAACGGCTGGCAGGAGGTGCTGCCATGAAGGGAAACACCCAGGTTCGAGTGTCCCAACTGTATAAACAATCCCATGCGGCCCAGGGCCTGCCAAGGACGATCGGACAGGAGAAAGAACTCTCCACTTGGCAAGAACAAAGCTCCCCAAATCATTAAGAGCTGTGTCCACTTGGAAAGACTACCGATATGGCGGCAAAGGACAGAGTTCACCAGATGATCTGTGGGTACCAATCCTGCAATGCAGCCTGGGCCCTCCCGGGCTGCTTGGGAACCATGGCTATTGACATGCCAGCCAGCTTCCTGCCGACGCCTGGCCTCCCTCCCCTGTGGCTCATCCACTGGCTTGCAGCTCCCTTGGGTTCCACGCTTTAAAGCTGTCCCCACCCCCTGCTGCGTTTACAGCTAAGGGTTGTGTGTGATCCAAGGCAGATGCCTCCGTGGGTCCCTGTGCCTGCACACTGTGTCCAGGCAGCTGACACAGCATAACTTCTGTCCTTGTCCTCATCAGCTGAGGACAAACTAATCACTTATCAGTGCAGCTTCTTCATTTGAACGCTAAAGTGTCCAATTTTTATCTTGACTGTGCTGCACTGAAACAAAAAGGCACGGGGTCTTCTAGAGTTCTTTCCTGAGTCCCAGGGACCTTCACACCTCGGACATCCTACACTACTAGACAAGTGCTGCCCTGAGTGGTGGGGGCGTGCGTCTAGGGGACACCAAAGGCCTCTAGTTTCCCCAAGCCTGATGGGAGCTCCTGAGGCCCAGGGCTCTCACAATATTATACCCACACAGCAGGTTGGACTCCTTCCTTACAGTCATCAGAGACAGTGTGGCCTAGTAACAGTGAAACCAAATCCAGTGTCCCAAGGGGCCTAGACAAAGAGAACAGGAAGTATGGCCTACACTGTCTGGGTATCACTTGGAAACCAAGGCCTATACCCCATTCACCACTACAGAAAACACAATCAAAGAACTTACAAAGTGTTTTGTGGTGTAAAATACTCCAAAGCCGTCTGGAATGTGCTAGATTTCCTGACTGCCTATCTGGGCCTGGAAGACCTTGTAGTATATAGCCCATGAGCCAAGCTGGTGGAAGCTGTACTACATGGCTGGAGTCTATCATGCTATCTTCTCACAGGCTCTCTCCAGTCCTGTCAGCATGTGGCTCCTCTAGCAGGGAACTCTTCCCGTTGTGGTAGCCACACTGTTGCATACTGACAGCCAAGGCCTAGAAGGAGTCACCCTGGGAACAAAACTGAGGAAACTGAGGATAGGACATGGGACTCAGGGCCCCAAGACAAGGTCGCAGTCCTCTATATATAACCCTTTCATACTGCACACAGAGCTCAGCATGGTCTGGGCCCCAGCGTAGACAGTGGCCCTGCCAGACATAGTGGTATGTGAGAGACAATAGTCAGGGATATGGCTGGACTGGGGATGGCAGTCATGCTGAGAGACAGTCATCAGGCTGGGGACAGCAGTCATACTGGGTACTGTGTGTGTTGGGATGGCGTCCTTCAGGAGACCTGAAGCCCTGCTGCTCAGCCTGGCAGACTACTGTAGTTCCCAAAGCATGGGACAGCGTGAGTTCCAGAGGGCCAGGTGAAGGGACATCAAGGAAGCACATTCTCACTGGGACAGAAGTATCCTACATGTACAGGGCACGGGATGAATTCTTTTCTAGCAGCCTTTGGTCTGTATGTTACCAAGACAAACGGAAAGCAGCAAGAAGTACAGAGTAGATGACCAATGGCATAGGCTCCCTGTGACCCAAAGAACAGCACCAGCACACACCCTTAGCTCACTCGGCGAGCATCTGTCCAGAAAACACAGTACAGCACTGGGATAGTGGCGGGTGATGGAGCAGAACCCAAGGCTCCCACAGTTAAAGGGGTCTCTTAAAGAGGCAGTAAAAACGTGCTAATAAAAATGAGTATTTTCAGGAATTGTGATTGTCTGAGATGAAGGAAGTCACTAGAAATGGGACCTCACTGTCTGGGTTCCTTAGTCAGAATCCTGTCACTGACAGAAGAGGCCAGGCTCTCACATCTCTGGCCAAAGAGGCACTGTTCACCCTTGCCCAGGAATAGGGGTGCCCGAAGTCCTTTGCTAGCTGAATGGAGGGTGACCTCCATGAGGCCCTGTCCAAAGACTCTTCTAGAGTTCATGCCTTCCAGCTCTCCAAGAGTGGCTGGTGAGGCTAAGGGATGGGCATTTGTACTGATTCGATTTTAACTAATTTAATAAATGCATGTTAATCTAGGAATAGTGGTACATGCCTGTGATTGGCATTTGGGAGGCTGAAGCAGGAGGATAAGGATGGGGTACATAGTAAGACGCCTATCTCAAAATGAATAAACACATGGAGAGCTACAGCTCTGGAAGCTCAGTGCATTTCAAACCACCCTTCAGGCAATAGAGTCCCGCAGAGAACTAGAGCAGCTCCACATCGTGGCTCTTGGTTCACTAAAGCCTCCCTGTAAAAGGAGACGACTGACACAGTTAAGAGCGTACAGCTAGGATGATGAGCGTGCTCACTGTGAGAGCCCCAGCTCCAGGGAGCCGCAATACAGGGCTGGAGAAGGAAAGCCTCCAGAAGAGTCTTTTGAATTTCATACATATGGGCATTTTACCCTAAGTATATGTCTGTGTACCATGTGTGTGCGGTGCCCATGGAAGCCAAAAGATGGCATTGGATCCTCTAGAACTGGAGTTACTGATGGTTGTGAGCCCCAAGCAGGTGCCACTGAGCAATCACTCCAGCCCCTCCAGAAAAGTCTGAACCCAGCACATCTGATGCTTGTCCCATGCTGCCTTCCCAAACGGGTCTTTGTTTTCTGGGATAGCGAGGGAGAAGATGGAAGACAGGACTACAGTGACACCACAGGCTCCCAGGTCCCTGCACCATCAGGTAAAATGGAGTTGGCTCAGTGCCGGTCGTAAAGAACACAGACAAAGGGTGACTGGGCAGCGGTTTTCTTCTAAGTTCCTGAAGTCCCCACCTGGAGCTGTTCCACTGCTCAGCCTTCACAGTACTCCAAGTTCCCATGTGAGATCTCACCGGCCTCACAATCTGTACCTAGAACCCTGGGGACACCCCACCTCCTAGATTCCAAGACGGGGCAGCCCCTGCCAACACAGGCCTGAAGATGTGTGCAGTACCTGTAAGTGTTCATGTCTGCCCTGTGACACAGCCTCAGCTCCAGAGAGCCGCTAGCAGTGAGCACCCAGAGAGCCTCAGACTTGATTTTACCAGTAATTGCCAGAATCGTCTTCGCCAAGGAGCAGGGATCCCATCTAGATAGAGGAATCAGGGCCTCAAGGTTTCAATATTCACAACCAGAGAAAGTAATCTTGTTGCAATTTCAGATCAGTCATGTTCACTAAGAAAAGAGGGTTTGTTCCCTGAAGCAAGGGAGAGCACAGGGTTCTCTGGGGACTTTGATACAAGAAACAAAGAGCAGATATGAATGTCTTGGACCCACTGTGTCCTGAGCAGCCACATGGACACTGCCCTCAGCTGTGTGGGAAAGGCACTATCAGCAGAGTTGGAACAGTTTTGCTTACATACATCTGCCTACTCAGGGAATTAAAACTGGGGGGAAGCATTTACAGTGGCAGCAGATTGATGGCTTCAGGTTTCCCAGTGGATCTCCCTTTTCAGCACTGTAGGGCCCAATATTCCAATAATCAAGGCTAAGAACGTAAGTCAGTGACTCGGTACTCAGACCTCATGGCTGAAGCCACGGAGAGAAGGCAGGGTGTGGGCCCAGATACACACACAGCATGGAGAGGCTGAAGTGGGGCCAAGGTACCTCCTGTGGGGTCCTTGGGCTATAGAACTGCAGGGCAGTGAAGACACTCCTGCCCCTGCTCTCCCCTGAAGTGCAATTTCCTCAGCTGTGGAACTTCAGAGTTGGGTAGGCTTACAGACATAAGTCCTCAGATTCTCAGGCTTCCCTGCCACCCGGGGGCCGCCCTCAGCCACACGCCAGTGATTGTCACCTGGCATGGGCTGGGAGGATCTGAGTTGCTTCTCTAGTCAGCACCGGTGCCTTGGACAGTGTTCTCTACACTTCTCTTTCCAATGAACACACTATGTGCAGCTCAGTGACCACAGGACACACATACTTTCTCCAAGTGCCTTCTCTGGTTATCACCCTCAGTATCATCATTACTTTATTTTATTCTTTTGAGATAGGGTCTTACTATGTAGCCTTGGGTGAACTGGAATTTGCTGTGGAGACCAGGGTAGCCTTGAACTCACAGAGCTCTGCCTGCCTCTGTCTCCCTGGTACTGGGATTATAGGCATGTACTACTACACCCAGCAATACCCCCCACAATGTTTACTTATTTTTATATTTATGAGTTCTGTGTATGTATTATCGATGCACCACATACATTCAGAGCCTGCAGAAGCCAGAAGACATTGGATTTCCTGGAACTGGAGTTAAAGGTGGTTGTTAGCCTCCATGTAGGTTCTGGGAACCAAACCTGGTTCCTCTACAAAAGCAGCAAGAGTACTTAACCCCTGAGCCATCTCTCAGGCTCCCAGCATCTCCATTATTATGCAGTGCAGTTATTAGAGGCATCCCAGTTCCTCACCTGGAAGCCCCCAGCCCCAACCCACTCTAGCTATTCACTCCTATCAGAGCCAACCTTCAGGGCTTGCCAGCCTGCTAAAACTCTGTAGAACCACCCCCATACCAAGCGAGCCAGCAGCAATTCGATGGCAGCAAGGATTTAAACAATAAGATAAGCCCCCTGAAATACACAGACATACATACCCCAACATATAAGGCAAGCCCTCGCAGAGTTTTTTCTGCATGACTGTCACTTACCAAAAGAATACCTGAAACACACACAAAAAAGAAAAACATTAAAACATTGGCTTGGTTTTTATGTTAAGCTATTATATTTATCCAGAGAATAGAACCCACTTGTGAGCCCAGGGCAGTGTGGGGCATGGGGCACTGCAGAGGACCTGAATAGGCAAAGCTGGGTGAGATAGGGCTGCAGACCAGCAAAAGACACTGTAGAGTGAGCAGATGCAAGATCTGTTTTTCCTGCACGAAAGCTGATTTTGATTAACTGCCGCTGCAAATACTATACCCTAGGATCTGAAGCTCAAGGCGCCTCGACATAAGTCACTAGAAGAGGGGCTATGCCAAAAGAGCGCAGTAGGCGGCTGTCACTGTGCTCTTCACTTTGAAATCACACTGGACAGACGCTTGGTGCTCCGCTGCTGGAACCCAGAGCATCACACGTGCTAGCTGTGGTGGTTGGAATAAGAATGGCCCCCACAGGCTTATATATTTGAATGTTTAGTCACAGTGACAATACTGGAAAGAATTATAAGGATTAGGAGGTGTGGCCTTGGTGGAGGAATTATGTCACTGGCTCTAAAGTTTCCAAAGCCCATGCAGGTCAGTCCCTCTCGCTCTCAGCTACTGCTCCAGTGCTTGCCGACATACCGCTAGGCTTCCCGTAATAAGGATGCCCAGTGTCCCCACCCCTGATGCCATGTACATCAAACATGGACACCTACTATATCATGGAAGAAAGACACATTGATACAAGCTACACATGATAAGCCCTAACACACCATGCTGGAGGTGAAGCCAGACACAAAGCTACACACTATGGGACTATGTCCACAGGGAATGCTTGGGGCATGTAAGCACCATGGGTGTAAAAGGAAAGCCACAGGCAGAAATCAGTCACTGGTCACCAAAGGCTGTTGAAGGAGTGAGTTGCTAGGCTAAGATACAGGGTTCTCTTGTGGTGATGAGAACGGTTTAAACTTCATGGCAAGGTTTTTAGAACCCTGAATACACGAAACCACTGACTTGTAAAATTTATTTATTTTTATTCCATTTTTGATACCAAATCTCACTCTCTAGCCCAGGCTGTGCTGGAACTCACTGTGTAGTTCAGGTTTGTTTTGAACTTGGCAGTTCTCCTGCCTGACCTGAGCTTTCCCTGGTGCTGAGATTACAGACACATACTGCCGTACTCAGCTTGATTTGTACATACTAAAGAGTTAAATTTTACAGTGCATGTATTTCATCTCAATAAAAAAGAAAAACTGAATGGAATGCACGCAAATGAAAGGTAAGAGCTTGAGATTTGCCATGGGGTCTGGGCTCACTGAGTGGGCTTGTAGCCTGGTGGTTCTGAAACTATATCAAGTGAGTCCCAGCCTGGCCAAGATACATACTGTTCTCAGATAAAATACTAATGCCTGAAGTTTGGTTGTGGTTGTTTGTTTGTTTGTTTTACCACAGATGCTGGAAGCAGTGAGTACATCCCATGAGCATGCTACTACATGTCCACAGAGGAATATTAAGTGGACAGCACGCTTGCTCATACTGCTAACCCAAGAGACAGCCAATGCAAGCGGTTCCCTAATAAGCCTGAACACAGGTTGGAAAAGGACCCATGGGTGGGGCTGGAGAGAAGGTTCAGTGGGTAAGAGTATTTGCTCTGCATGCAAGAGGACCCAGGTAAAGCTGGGTATGGCTGCACGTGTCTATAACCCCAGCACTGTGAGACAGGTGGATCCTAGGAGCTTGCTGGCCAACCAGCCTACTGAGATGATGGATTTATAGTTCTGTCTGGCCTGCCCCACAACCCCCTCCAATCCCTGCTCTTTCTTAAGTTGCTTTTGTGAGGAATTTTGTCACATCAAGGAGAAAAACAATCAATACAGGTACAAACTCCTTCATCTACGTCCCATGTGTCCACATAGACACTGATCACCATGTCCACAGACTTCTCCAACATGCCCTTCTTTGGTCCATAATCTCTCTGGCCTTGGTGGTCCTATAAGCTTCATCAACACCTCTAGTCCTACAGGCCACCAATAGGGCAAGGTATGAGCCATGGCCCTAGTGTGGCATCTGACACAGGCTGGTAAGACTCTTCTTGATAAGGGTAGAAGGGTGATGTTTCAAAGTCAAGTCCTTTCAACCTCCATGTTCCCAGCTGCCCAATGATTTCTGTCTCCATCTCCTCAAACCTCATGACTCAAGCAGACAGGGAGCATATTCTTAAAGGGACATATATCTCCAAGCACAATCACTCATTTTATTCGCCAAAGACAAAAGTCAGTGTTTGGCTAAGTGGTTAACAGCAACCTAAGTGCTCGATAATGCACTGAACAAGGTCACTCTGGCACTCCAGTGGCCAGGAGGTATATGTCCACAGGGCTACACGGTGGGCTCTACTTACCAGATCTGCCCTACGTTGACCAGGGACATGTAGAGGGCCCAGAGGATAGCCATGAGTATCATGTTGGCACAGCCAGTCACCAGAACAAAGAGTGAGAGGCCCAGCCCAAGAAGAGCAAGAAGGTCCAGGTTGAAGTTCATGTTTGACCAGTCCATCAGCCATAAGATGGTTGGGGCATAGCTCCAGGCATCCCAGCCAATCCTGCCCTGGAAGTACTCCTGGACATTCTTCAGGTACACTCTGCAGGGCAGCAGGCCCCGGTCACCGATGAGGGCCTTGTTCTGATTGAATGCCACCAAGAAGGCCACAACTGGAAGATATAAATGCAGGATTATGAGTAGGAGCAGACCACCCCTCCAAGGGCTCAGGGAACTAGGTCTCTGTGGGAAAAGGAGATGCTTCATAGGCCCTCATGAGGACAAGTGACACAAGCAGGAATAGGCCTCCATGGACACAAGCGGACATGAATAAGACCAATTTCAGTGGACACAAGGGGACACAGGCAAGAATGGGCCTCCATGGGTACAGGAGAAAGGCCCCTTTGGGTTAATGGGATATGAAGAGGTAACAGTCCTGTGGACATAAGGGTACATGAGGAGGAAATGGCTCCGTAGATATAAGAGAACAAGTTACAGTTTCTTTCTGTTGTTGTATTAAACACTGTGACCCAAGTAACTCAAAGGAGGAAATGGCTTCTTTCAGTTTACACTTCCAGTCACAGTTCATCACTGAGGAAAGTCAGAACAGGAACTCAAGCAGAAACAATGAAGGAGCATTGCTTACTGCCTTGCTCTGGCTCACACTCAGACAGCTTTCTTATACAGCCCAGGACCACTTGCCTTGGGATGGAACCCACAGCAGGCTGGGCCCTCCTGAACCAATCAGCAATTGTGACAATGGCCCACAGACATGCCCACAGGCCAGAAACTCTACGACTGAGATTCCTTCCTCCAGGTGACTCTAGGTTAAGTCAAGCTGACAGGATGCAAACAGGAAATGGCCCCACGGACACAAGAGGACACAAGCAGGAAAGGCCCTCATGGGCAATACATGTTTCTCACAGTGGGCAGCACACACGGTTTGGCACCTGTGTGGTTTGAATAAGACACACCCTCTATAATCTCAGGTATTTGAACACTTAGTTCTCAGTTGCTGGTGCTGTGTATGGAGGTTTAGGTGGTATAGCCTTGTTGGAGAAGAATGTCACTGGGGACAGGCTCTGAGATTAAAGCCTCACACCATGTCTAGTTCGCTCGCTCTGCTTTCGGCTTGCCACTGAAAATGTGAGCGCTCAGCTTCTTGCTCCTGCTGTCATGCCTATCCTGAGCTGCCATGCCTCCCCACCACAGCGGACTCTTCCATCTATGAGCTGCCTTGGTCTTAGTGTCTTGTCACAACAGGAATGTAAGTGAGGAAGTACCCGGGCTACACACACACAAGCAGCAGATGCTCTCTCAGGACCCTGGGGGCTATGGAACACAGACTGGAGAAAGCATGCTGTATGCACATATGTGGATTATGTCGCTCTCATATGATGTGTAAGCGAGCAAATTGACGTTGCTTATCTAAGCCCGTGCCTGATCGGCACTACCCATCATGGGATGTCCTAGTGACCTGGCTCCATCGATAGCACTGCTCCCCAGGGCCAGCAGCTGGAACAGTCCAATCCAAGCTCAGACTTCTGAGGTCATTTCTAGGATCTGCCCTCTATAAGGCACTTTCACTTCCTTGGAGCATCCACACTGTGTGTGCCAAATATGTATGTGTGTGTGGGGGGGTAGGATAAAGAGAGAAAAAGAGAGGAGTGAAATAAAAGATACAGACAAGAAAGAAAGAAGTGTCTTTATTAGCAAAAGATGGTCTATGTAGAAAACCCCCAAAGTACCTACAAAAATAAGACAAAACTGGCAACTTTTAGAACTAATAAGTGAGTTTATTAAGATCATGGGATGAGGAGGACTGGAGAGATGACTCAGTGGTTAAGAGTACTGGCTGCTCTTCTAGAGGACCCAGGTTCAATTCCCAGCACCCACATGGCAGCTCACAACTTCCTGTAACTGCAGTTCCAGGAGACCCAATGCCCTTTCACAGGCAAAGCAAACACCAATACACATAAAAAATAAATATTTTTTAAAAAAAGATCATGGGATAGGACACAAGATGAGAACAGAAGAGTCAGTTGTGTTCTTATAAACAATGAGCAACGTCATCTAAGCTTGAAAAGGAAGGGGAAAAAAAAAGAGCCTGGTGCTGGTGGCACATGGCTTTAATCCCAGCACTTGGGAGGCAGAGGCAGATGGATCTCTGGAGGCCAGATTGGTTTACAGTGTGAGTTCCTGGACAGCCAGAGCTACACAGAGAAACCCTGTCTTGAAAAATAAAAACAACAAACAAAAAAAGCAACAAAACAAAAAAAAATTAAGATGGTTCCATCTGTAGGAAACTTCAAGACACAGGAGAAAGAAAGACGCGTCAGGATGAGTGGGGACCAGACGGCTACACTCTGCATGGAACCCACCGAGTCCATACTCTCAACCAAACAGTGAGTTCTCCTGAGATTCTGACAACGCTAACTGTGCATAGGAAAGGGCAAAGGAAACAGAAGAGCTACCACAATTAGAAGAGGGATAGAGTTGTGCATTCAGGTTAACCACCTCCAGGACTCGCTAGACAAGTCTACACTAATAAAGATAAGGAGGGCAGAGGGCCCAGCAGCAGATACACGAAGATGACAAAGTTGCAAAGACAATACCTAAGGACCTCTGGTCAGCAGCTGCCATTGAACCAACTGCTATGGTTTGAATGTTGTTTGACGCCAAGATTTCCTTAGTCCTCAGTGTGGCAGTGTTGGATGGAAGGACTTTAAGATGCGGAACCTAGCAGGAGGTCTCTAGACTGTCCCCACACCATCACTCTAGCTTCTTGTCCCACAGGATGCTCACTGATGCTATCATGGTGTCATCCATTAAAAGATGACTTAGCAGAAGGCCCTCACCAGAGCTACCACCACAGTGCATACTCTCAGCCCCCACACTGAACAAAATGCATCTTCATCCATACCCAGGCCCGTGAGACAGTACCAAAAGTAAGCTAATAGCAAATCTGTGTACAAGAAGATGGCCTTAGACTTCACACATTACATAAAAAAATTAATCCAAAGGTTCACAGACGAAACGTGGTATAGATAAAAGCCAAACTATTAGAAGCTCACGCTTGTCATCCCAACACTCATGTAACTTAACTGTGAGTTCAAAAACAAAAAAGGAAAAAGGGGAGGAAGGACTCAAGGTTAGCAATGACGTTTTTAGGTAAAATACTTAGTCCATGGACTTCATGAAAATAAAAAATAAAAAAAACTTTAAATTTGCAAAAGAAACTTCAAAGACAATGTAAAGATGAGGCACAGACTGTAGGGAAATGCTGCAACCACAGATCCGATAAAGGATTTGCATTAAAGAACTCCTGAAACAGTAGTAAGAAAACCAAAAGGGGGTAAAAGATGTGAAGAGGTATTGAAACTGTCTGCCACACACAAACACACATGACAGGCAAAAGGGAAACATGTTCACTGCCACCACCACTGGGAACACCAATAAAGCCATCGAGGGTCTGGCATGATGGCGCATGCTTGTAACCTCAGCACTTGGGAGACACAGGCAGGAAGATCACCCTCAGCTACGACAAATTCAAAGTCAGGCAGCATACATCAGGCAGTCTCTCAACCAACCAAAACTGGAAAAACCTGGCCATAAGGTGCTCTGGAAGTGCCCAAGCCACAGGGCTGTTTATCATCGAGGCAGAAAAAGTGCAAAACAGCAGAGCCACTAGTCTGGAAGATAGGCAGGGTCCTGTCCAGTTAAACGCACGATGGAGCCTGTACGACCCACCGTGATGCTCTTGGGTATCCACCCAAGTGAACTGGGGACTTACATTCACATAAAAACCTCCACATGTTCAGAGTAGTTTATTAGTAATTACTAAAAACTGGACGCAGTCAAGATGCCTCTCAAGGTACAATAAACTGCCCCATTCAGACAGTGGGTGGCACTGCTGGGTAAAAGTGCAGGAGCTACTGAGTTAGCAACAGCATGGATGGACAGTAAATGCAATTTGTTCAGTTAAGAGTCTACACTCTATGGAATGTAAAAAGTAAATTAATAAAAGTGCAAACAAAGAAACCAAAACAAAACAAACAAACAAAAGGTCCACGCTCTGACCGCAGACTGTAAGGCTCTACTCACAAGGCATCCTGGGAAAGGCAGAGCCATTGACAGAGGCAGAAACAGGATTACAGTGGGCTTGGGGGATGGGGGAAAGTGGCTGCCCACCTACACTGGGGGAATTTCACTGCACAGTGTTGGGTGACAGACAGCACCATTTGTCTGTGAAAAACCACAAGAGAGCATTAGCGCACAAACTCAAACAAACAAAAAACAACCAGGATGTTGAGGCAAGCATGTGGGGGGTGTAGACTGTGACCAGTAGAGCCAACTTCCACTCCAGCACGTTTGGTATGTCCTTTCTGATAAAAATGGTTGGATGTCTTCAGGGACACAGACAAAGGCATCATGCCAGGATGGTGCTTTGGCTAGTTCTATCCCCAGGAGTCTAAGTGAGCACACACCGGGTGTGGGAGCAGAGTCCACAAGGGAGGGCACACAGCCTCAGTAGCCAGAGGTAAGGCTAAGCATGACCTGTGTGCTAACCAGAAGCTAGCACTCTGACAGAGGTGATCACATATATACCTGATGCCCTAGTTATATCAAAACCAGCTCTGCCCACCACGAAGGTTGCAGCAGGACTTAACACACAGCCTGGGGTTTCTCATGCTATTCTCTACCCAAAGAAATGGGGCTTCTTGGAAAAGCGACTGACCCCAGAGCTGGTGAGGACACCAGAAGAGACCCAGACCTGTCAGCTAGAAAATGAGGGGATACCCTAGCAACTAGGAAAGGCACATGAGGGGGATGAGGCACACACAGGGGAGCAATCACCAGGGACCACAGCTGAGATAATCAAAGGGCACCGATTGCTCAGGAGCACAGACAGCTCTAAACCAGACAGGAAGAAGGCCTCATGCATACATCTTCCTCCCAGAGGAACTCCCAAGGAGTAACTGCTGGTATCACTCCTTAATCCGGGGTGGGGTCCTTCTCCTCTTGCATATAAACTAAGAGACCAGCATGGATACACTTTAACCAGATGGCACAGGACAATGTGAGTGTCAGGTGAAAACTCCACAGTGGGAGGATTGTACCCAAACCTATCACCTCAAGTCTAACCAGCAGGAAGCACTGGACAGACCCAACTGGAGGCATGTTCCACAGAGCTTGTAGCCAGAATTGCTAAACATGGCCAACCAAGAGAATATTTGGAAGACACCAACTAGGGGACCAAAGAGACAGAAACTGATGCTATAGGGTTCCCAGGTTGGTCCTGGGCTTTGCCGAATCCACAGCTGATTGGCTAAGTCAATGCTCCTTTAAAGTACATGGAAGTATGAGACCTGGGCTGCATTTTCTCTAGCCAGGAGGCTCCTGGAGTTACCAGAGCCCCAGTACAAGGTTTCCCATGCCCCTGCCTTCACTAGAGAGCAGAAGGGTCCATGTCTACCAGCCACTGCCTCTCCAGGCAACTCAGAAGATACCCACAGCACACAGCTACATTGGCAGCACCAACTTCTGAGACAGCAGAAAGGTGTGTGTATGGATGTACACATTGGTATGGGACCCTCCAGCTACCTACTCAGCCAGCTCACCCAAGCACCATCCTCACCCCTCTGGGAACACTGCTTTCCAAGCACAGCCCCCCAGCCTAGAGGCTACAGTACTGGATGCTCTTTTCAGGGTACCAAAATTCAAAGTGCAATGCATAGAAGAGAAAGGAGACCTGGTATCCCCAGTTCATCACTTTCAGAAAGTGGCCCTAAGGCAAGCAGCAAAAGAAATCACTTACCAGAAAACAATGGCAATAAATGGGCTTGCAAAAAGGAAACCCTATGTGACTGTCAACTCCTTGAACAGCTGAGAGGGAAGAAAAAGAACACTTCAAACATCCAAGACTGCAAAGCAGAACCAAGCTTTTAGTCTCAGGCATGCCCAGCTTCTAAGAAGGAAATCCCAAATCACCCTAAGGAGGGTCTTAAAGACTTCCCAGGTGGAAATGTGCCCTTGTGAGGCCCTGGGTTTGCAGCACATGCTCATTCTCTCTCTCTGTCTCTCTCTCTGTCTCTCTGTCTCTGTCTCTCTGTCTCTGTCTCTGTCTCTCTCTCTCTGTCTCTCTCTCTCTGTCTCTGTGTGTGTGTGTGTGTGTGTGCCTCTGTCTGTCTGTCTGTACAAGAGAGAGAGGAAAGAAAGCTAAAAAATGAGCTATCCTTCTCTCTCCTTGCTGTCAGACAACCCAGAAATGCTGTCTGTCGTTGTTCTTGCTGACTGGTCAAACCCCAGGTCTTAGCACTACAGGCCCAAACACATTTTCCTCTGTGTCGGGAGCATAAGATGGTGTCTACCTTTCAAGCACAGTGTAGGACAAGAGGAGGGCTGACTCTGGGAATGTGCTGCCTGGAAGTGGAAAGAGGCACAGCTCATGAATGCTCAGAACCAAGAAGACAGGCTATCAATAGTGTTTTCTGGTTTTGCTCTTCAGCTGGAACTATATGGAAATGAGGAAAGGTGACCAAGGAACACATATGACCGATACTTGGGACATATACCTACACTAGGGTCAGGGTTTTAAGTCACTGAGTACATTTCCCACCCTCAGTCAGTAGGCTGACCAGAAAACTGCCCCACACTCCAGACACTGCAATCCCACAGCTGAGGCTGGGAAGTCCTGTCCCATGAGTTTTCATGTCCAGGATCCACCCTTCCTGAGAGCAGTAGTAGATGGATCTCATCAGTTTCCCAGTGTCCCCTCTGCAGCCTTAGCCGCCTGGGTGTTCCTTAGGGGTCAAGAAAGACACTGTCCAGGAGCAAGCCTAGTGCACAAAGACTAGGCCTTGGGAATAGTAAAGAGGAGGCAGAGCTGAAGCCAAGGGCCTGTCACTCACTGCTGCTCACCACCGTGGAATACTGAACTATGTAAAGATATGTTACATTTGTTCATGCTGCAGAATATTACTTTAAGTGTGTAAAGGTGTATTATATTTGTTCATGCCAAATTTGTTTACCAGATGTGTTACATTTGTTTTATCTTGCCTGTCTAATAAGAAGCTGGATGGCCAATAGCTAGGTAGGAGAGGGATAGGTGGGGCTGGTGGCCAGAGAGGGTAAGTAGGAGGAGAAATCTAGGCTAGAGAGAAGAAGGCGAGGAGGACAAAGGAAAATGAGACACGCTAGGGGCCAGAAGCCAAGCAGCCACACGCGAGAAGTGTGAAAGTAAGATATACAAAAGGAAAGAAAGGTCAAAAAGCTCC
Source organism: Mesocricetus auratus (assembly GCF_017639785.1). NCBI lineage: Eukaryota > Metazoa > Chordata > Mammalia > Rodentia > Cricetidae > Mesocricetus > Mesocricetus auratus. Next base: position 10,371,607 of record NW_024429191.1, on the reverse strand, counting down.
AAAGCAAAATGTAGATGAAGAGAAACAGGTTAAGTTATAAGAGCTAGCAGGACAAACATAAGATAGGGCTGAGCATTCGTAACTAATAAGAAGTCTCCAGGCCATGATTTGGGAGCTGGTTGGTGGTCTAAAAAAGAGAGCCTGATACAGCTCTCTAAGCCAAAGACTGAATACATTCTCTCCTATGTAGGTCACAGTGGTGTCACTGGACACATGCACACTGTGCTGCATGGGCAAGGTGCATCCATGGCAGCTGACACCTTAGTGCCCACTCAACAGAGTGAGAACCCTCAGGGACTGGAGGCCACAGATCAGGATGACAAGCAAATCTTTCCTTCAAGTGGCTTGGGCAGTCCCTTCGGGAAAACCACTCTCAAGTACTGACACACCTCGGCTTCCCCGGCTTCCCCGCGGCAGCCACTCTGGGAGAGTGAGCTATGCACACCTGCTCTGTGTGCTCACCCTTGTCATCTGCTGGTACACACTGGGACTGCTGTGGAAGGACTCAAACAACACCAGGTGGAGTGCAGGAGCCTGTTGCTAAAAGGCTGCCTCTGGGCCTGGTTTTGAGGAATCACTGGCAGGCCACACAGCACTGTTACATAATTTTCTGACTAACATCTTCATTAAAGCCTTCATTTATTTATCTTTGACAGAGTCTTGCTACTACGTAGCTTAGACTCCAGACTCCACCTCAGCCTTTTCAATGCAGGGATTATAGGGAGTAGATATCTTTGACACAAAACGCATAAAGAAAGACCGTACATCGCACTCTCCTAAGAGGGGGAAATCTCAGAATGTACTCGGCTGTATTTACTTACAAGTCTTTCCAATTCAACATTCAAGTGACATAGCTGGACAGCCACTTTGAAGGGACCTCAGAGTATAGTTCATAGACCAGTGAGGTCTGGGACATTTCAGAAGCAACTTACATATAGGACTGCTGCTTGCCTAGGGCCGTCAAAGCCGTGACACGGGAAGACGGGAAACCTAAAAGGTGTGTCTACCTCAAGTACACATGAGATAAGAAAGAGCATCACCCAAACACGCTGAGCAGCAGTTGGAAGTATCTGCCTTTTGCCTCAAACTGAAGCTCTAGCCCCTGTACTGGCCAAAGGCAGCACTGCTCAACCAAGAGGCCCTGAGCCTACCTGTAGAGTGTCCTCAGCACAAAGCTCCCAGCTGCCACCGTGCTTTCCAACATCTACCTTGAGGACTGCCTTCATCTTGCTCTGAGCGTGCCAGTACCAACTTCCCCATGATTCCTTAGTATTGTGTGGGATTAAACAACGCAGGTCTGGGCATTTTTTTCCACTAACTTTAGAGAGAATGAGTGGAACCCCACAGGGGCCATCTGATTAAGAACTCTAGTTGTCTACACAAGGAAGTGGCCAGGCTGTCACACAAAAATGCACATGAACCTGACCCCTGCACAGCAGAGCCACATGGACAGAGCCCAAAGCCACAGAGGTGACTCCTAAAAATGCCCAGTGTGCACCATGCACAGGCCAGGCAGGGTGACCGGCCTGTTGAGCACGGCCATGCCAGCCATGTCCTGCCCTGGCCCTTGGGCTTAGTTTTTCCTTCCTTATTAAAAGGCCAGGGCATATCCACCAGTGTTCATAAGGTCCCAGGGCCACCCTGCTAGGTATTAGGAATTGGGATGAGGATTTGAAATCCACAGCTGCTTCCACCAGCCAGGTGTCCCTAGGTTTTAAGCATGAACTCTGTGTAATGGGCACAGGAAGGCCAGGCCCAGTGTGAGTAGGACAGGTTCTCAGTCACGATTGGGGGTTCAGGGTTCACCTATAGTGCGTTGTTCAGGGCTGGCCTATAAGATATCTCCTAGCTCACTTCCTCTGTGGGGGGAAATAACAGACGAGTTGACAGTAAAGAAACATCAGTGCCTACTGTGGTGGTGCACACCTTTAATCCCAGCAGAGGCAGGCATATCTCCGTGAGTTCGAGGCCAGCCTGGTCTACAGAGGTCCAGGGCAGTCAGGGCTACACAGAGAAACCCTATCTTAAAAACAAAACAAAAAGGGGAAAAAAAGAAACATCAGCCTGACCCACCAGTCCCCTTGGTTCTGCTTTTCCTGAAGGACTCCTTAGGCTCAGGCATGTGGAAGCCTGCAGAACCAGAACTTAGACAGAACCCCGGGAGTCCTTCCAGAGCTGACCTGGTTGAGCCTCGGGGACAAGGATACACTCACTTCTAGCCTGCCAAGGAATCTGGCTAGACCCTTGGCCCTTTGGCCAGGCGCCCTTCCAAGCTGGCCAGGTTGGGTTGCTGCATCACCTTTGGGTCTAGTGAGTGTGTGTGTGTGGGGGGGGGCAGCTGACAGATCTAAAAGTGGCGAGGCTATGTCTAAGTTACTAAATATCCTCATCTCCCCTACGCCTTCGGAACAGAATTATACAGCACTGTCTCTCGCCACTCCCAGGGAGAACGCAGAGGAAGTGCATGGGGCTGTGCTAAGTGGGGCTTGTCAAGCCAGGTGGGGTTGGGATCCCAGGGACACACCGAGGCACCCACGGAGTGGGAAGTGAGGTCTAGGAGCTCACAGAAGGGTGGTGCAGAGTCCTAGAGGCGTACAGAGGAGTTAGCGGGAGTCCGGAAGCGAGCAGGGGTTGGAACAGGTCACAGGATGCCGGCGACAGCCCGCGCCCACCGGACACTCACAGTAAATGAAAGCGAGGGCCTGCAGGAGCACGACTCTGGTCAACCAGAAGGTGCCCGTGTGCAGCCGGGCTGGAGATCCCGCGGAATCGCGAGCGGGAGTGGGTGGCGACGCCGGGCTCCCATCCACATCTCCGACCTTCCGTTTCCTCAGCGAGCCCTCGGGCGCAGCCATTACTAGGCTATGTGGGCGCATGCGCACGGAGGGCGTTGCGCACGGAGGTCCCGCCCACGCTTCTGGAAAGCCACACAGGCTCCCCAGGACGACACGCCTATCCACTTGCAGTCAACGCCTACGCGCCACGCCCTCTCTGGGCGGTCTTGCCTAGCGATGGGCGTTTCCGTGGTGGCTTCAGTTTATGTAGAGGGTCGTGTGCCAGGTAAAGAATGACTGGAAGGAGTCCGTGGACAGCTGCGCCCTGGTTGCAGATCACCACAGGGAAGTTCAGGCCTGTGGCAGAGGCAGGGCAGGTTCTTCACTCTAAGTTCCCAGGCTACCCGCCGTCCAGGAAGGCACGAAGCATACTTTCCGACAGTCGGCAGGAACAAGTCTGAAAATCAGCCTGGATTTTCCAGCTTCCTATCCTACCTAAATCTCCTTTTTCTGTGGTCCCCAAAGACCCAGTCGACAGGTAGCACTCCTACGAGGACCTAGGCATGGATCTCAAGCTATGTACGTGGCCAGAGGGCCATCGAGGAAGGACTCAGAGGGAAAGAATTTACCGACCAGTGGCCTGAGCAGAATCCCAAGGAGACACACCTGCAACTCTGCTTCTATATTTTAATTTTTTTTAGTTGCTCATAGTGACCTTGAACTGTATAGACCCGGATGACAATAAACAAATAGTCCTCGAGACTCTGTCTTCCTCAGTACTGGTATTACAGGCAACATGCCTAGTTGCAACTCTGCTTTCCCTCATTCACTTTCAGAGCTCTTTACATACTAAAGGTCTTGTGCCTTTCTGAATTATTTCTACTGTTTTAACAATTTGTCTTTAGTATCTCCTTTTGGCTTTTGCTGTTTTGAGATATGTTTGCATGGTCAAACAACACATTAGTGTTTATTATACCTCCGTACCCGCACCGAGCCTTTCCTGGGTAAGGACTGCTGGGCAGCTGCCGGACACTTCCCAGCCTCCAGTCTCCCTGATGCTGGAGTACTATCATATAAACACATCCTATAAAGTGTTTGGGTTTTTAAGTTTCCTTTTCTTTTCCTTCAGAAACACTCCCTTGGGAGCCCAACTGTGAAGTATGTTTCATACAGATGTTGCAATGGATAATACAAATAGTTCCCACCTGCCAGGCTCCCACAGGCTAGCATCTGCCCAAGGTCTCAAAACTTCAGATACCTGTGTATCCTGTATCCAGGTCCTCTAATAGGAACCCTTGCCCCTGCCCCTCCTTCCCACTGGCATGTGCCAGGCTTGGGATAGGCCCACAGAGACATTTGGGGAAGGCAGCTCAGGCCCACACAATTTCCCCCAGGTCATTTCTGGAAGTCAGCACTGTGCAGGGGACGGAAGGAGAGGAAGAACTTCTCTACCATCAGGTGTGACCCTGGGTGCTGCTGCTCAGGTGGGGACCATCCTCACAAAGGGCCCTTTGTCCTCAGCTTCCCCTTGCAGTGGTAACATTGTCCTCCTTTGCAGAAGGGCACAATGGGGCATTGTGCAGAGCATAAAATGGGCCTCTTGTTCCAGCATCCAGCACTCCAGCTGGGCTGGGACTCAGCTCTAGGCTTCCTCTCTGGGTTTTGCCCACGATGGGTGAGGCCGGCAGAAGGGTCTGCAGGGAACTCATGCCCTAGGTGGCTCAGGTTTCTTGCCCTTGGCCTGCCGTCTTGGGATGCTGTCTGGAACTGACTTTCAAGCAGGTCACACACGGCAGAGTTAGGTCAAGAAGAGGTAGTGTTCTTGCCCATTTCTGCCCAAATTTAATAAGTACACTGGGAAGCTGGGTATGATGGTGCATGCCTGTGAGCCTAGTAGTGGTGGTGCTGAGGCAGGAGGATTGCAGCAAGTTTGAGCTAGCCTGGGCTAAATAGTGAGACTCTTTTAAAAATTGAGACAGCACTGGCGTATTAGTCACCCACAGAGAGGAATGAAGTTGAACATGCTACAGTATGGATGAATCCTAAATCTTCGAGATGAGATGAGTCAGACATGTTATAGGAAACCTATAGAAGAGGCACTTCCATTGTGAAAGACTGATGCGTGATTTCAAGGGGTGGGGGAGAAAAAAAAGGGGATATGGGAACTCCTTCTGCGATGTTTTGGAATTGGACAGTTACATGACCATGCTGATATCCTTCCTACATGCCACCGAGTCCTTTGGCTTACATGAATTTCACTTTCTTGTTTTGTTTTGCTTTTTGTTTTTTTGAGACAGGGTTTCTCTGTGTAACAGCCCTAGCTGTCCTGGAACTAGCTCTGTAGACCAGGCTCTCTCTCTCTCTCTCTCTCTCTCTCTCTCTCTCTCTCTCTCTCTCTCTCTCTCTCTCTCTCTCTTTCTGATACAAGTGTCACTATGTATCTCAGGCTGGCCTTGAACTTAAAGTCATCCTCCTGCCTTTGTCTTCCAAGTATCAGAATTGCAGATGTGTATCGCCATACTTGGCTTCAACAAAATTTAAAGAAAAGTAAACAAAAACTATGAATGAGCCCCTTAAGTGGAGTGTTTCACAATCACCTAGAAGGCATGGCTTCTACTTATCAGAGTAAGTTGTGGCTTATGCCACATTTGTCTGTGTGTTGAACATCTGGCAATTGAGCTCCTAGATCTCCATTCAGCTGTGCTCCACATATAAAGCAAAACCTAGACAGAGCTAGGCAGCTGGAAGCTCATACAGGAGGCCGGAGGGGGCCACGGTGGGGAGGGGGGTCTGAGATTTGCTCCTGTCACCTTAGAGGCCACCAGCACGAAGCAGGCTTCTAAACATCACTTTTAGCTAAAAACTACAAGAAGAGTCAAGCTAGAGGGAACTAAGATGAGGCCTGGGGCCTCTGGCAAAAAGCTCCAAAAAAAGGGAGGGAAAATGGGGAGGGGTCCCAAGAGGGATTGACAGCTCATGACCCGGCTGGTGTCTCTGGAGGCTTGGGGCTCACCCGCTCTTAGTTGGATACTGCACCCCAGCTGCCTGAAGCCTCCAGCACAGTAGTTAAGATGGGTATGGGGACAGGGCACACTGCCCACTAGCTGGCAGCTCTCCCAGCAGCTGCGGAACGGTTTCACAGAGGAATGAGCTCCCTGTCAGCACCTCGTCCAGCTGTCCCCAGGCACCTCAGCCCAGCAGTCCCCACTGTTTCAGGGCTATTGTCCCTGACATGCAGTTGCAGCTGTCTCTGGCTCCCCCAAGAACCCAGCTTGGGCTGAATATAATCGTGCACCCTTCATTTACCACAATTTTTCATGTCTTGAAGTCTGCTTGTGGAAGGGAGCAGGTTCCACATCTGTTGCCAGCTCCTAGAAGAGTGGTCAGTCGGGCTGGTGTCCCCACACCCCCACGACTATCCACTGGCCAAAACCCGTCAGAGACCAGCAGGTGCGGCAGTGAGCAGGTGCCATGCCATTTGCTGGCTGGACTGAAGCTGTGAGTCACAAGCGGCTGTTCTCTTGGCTACCGTACCTCTTCGGCTGCACCCTCAGCTCCCTCTGCACCCCAGGGAGATGAGACCTTGAGTACCAGCGGCAGCTGTGACCTCAAGGTAGAATGGAAGTAAACAGTGTAGGGTAGAGGGCCCTGCAGCAGAACACGGCTCTGAGCTGTGTTCTGAACTGGAAGGATTCTTGGAAAGCCCCGGCCCAGAGGTCAGAACCCAGAGGCCTATGGGCTGGACTCTGCCCATAGAGCTAGCTGTACTGTCACTGTCAGCCACAGTGCTGCATAACAAACAGCCCAAACCATATCGTGTGGCCTACTGGGATCTAACCAAAACCTCCCTCGCCACATTCAAGGGAACAAAAGCAAGCCAGACATCAGAAAGCCATTTAGTGGTGTGTTTAATTTACCCCAGACAAGGACAGGTATCTAACCTTCAATCATGGCAGAAGAGATTTGGGCTGTAGGGGCTATTTTGTTACATTTTTATTCTAAGTCGCCATTTGCTTTACTACTCCTTCTAGAAACAGGGCTCTGGTTAGTAAAGTTGCAACTGTGGACAACTTTGGGTGGAAAGCCTGTTGGATCTGACAAGTGGTGCTTGGGAGAAAATGAACTCAGAAACAAAGTATCCTGTAAGCTTCTGACTGAGTCCCTGCCAATGTCTGTTCTAGGCCCTCGTGTCTCATTTCTGGGGAGCTCAATATCCACAGGATTCTGGCATAGAGGAGGTGATGGGGGAAAGGCCAGGATCAGTAGGTGTGGGGTCTCCAGGATGAGCACTAGGCATGGGGCTGCAGATCCAAGTGTCTAATGTCAGAATTACCCTTTCTAAGTCCAGCTTGGCCCATGTTGACACCAGACTTCACCATCCCAGGAACAGGTGCTGGCACCTTTGCTGAGGGCTGCATGGAATTTCCTTCCTCCCAGGAAAAGCTGCTTCAGTGCCCTGAGGACCCTACTGAGGATGGCTTTGGCTTCAAAATCACCAACTGCCCTGTGCCAAGGAGGAAGTACCAAGACCCTCTAGGTACTGTTGGGAGTCAGCTCTACCTGGGGCCCTGATAGGGTGAAGAAGGGGGTCCAGCTTAAAATTCAGGGACCCAGGAGCTCCAGAGGCAACAGGGCAAAGAAGTGGAAACAACAGCTGCTCCCAGAACATCTCTGGCCTCTGCACACACTTGTCACATTGCAGAAGATAAGTGCTGGACTCCACTGCATGGATTAAAATACAGCCCCTTTCTCCAGAATATTCCAGCAGGGTGTCCCATGGGGCATCAAACACAAAAGATGCTGCTGGGCTGGAGGGAGCATGCTCACTCCTCCCTGGAGCCAGAGGAATGCTGGGTACACACAGCATAGCATGGCAAGACACAGGAGAAGCCTCAGATGTTGTATGGCAGGAAAAGTTCCTCTGTAGGTCTGAGAGATGAAATATGGGGCAGCAGAAAGGGGTAGGTACTGACTGACATCAGCAGATCTCCTATAGATGACCATTCTATTGAGGGATGAGCTCTGACCCCAACTGCAACTTCCACTGCAGCCAACTCTGACAGCATCCCTGAGACCACCGAACGAAGAGGGGGTGGGAGGCTGAGTGCTTGGCCCAGCGCCCTGAGCACCTTACTGGAAGGCTAGCCTTCTGAAGTGACACGTAGATCCACTGAGCCCCTCTCCTGCCTCTGGGAACACAGTAGGCAGGGCAATAGTCTACAGGAGTCCTGCTTCACTGCCTGCACATTTTGTTTCTTCCAGGCCAATGTCAGCTATTAAAAACCTCCATGGCTGTGCTGGGATGCCCTGCCAGCTGCCTGACATACAGCTCCAGATGCAGGGGCAGAAGGAGAACCAGGCCAGGGCTGAGGACACATAAGCCAACCTGAGGTTTACAGAACTACCCCATTACCCTTCCCCAGGCTCCAGATCCACTGGCCTAGGAATGGGTATCTGGACCAAGGTTAGCCAATGAGATCCTCATTCTAGAACTGCAAACCCCCACAAGATAATGGGGAAGTTCCAAGGTCATGCAGAGTGGGGCAAAACTAGGACCAGTCAAGGAGGAGAATGGGGCAGGAAGAAAAGCTAAGAAGAGGAAGAACTGGTCCACACCTGGACAAGGTTCAGTGGCCCACAAGGTAAATGGAGAGGCGGTCCCTATAGTTACCATTCAAAGTTTAAAGAACTATAGGTTCTTGTATTATCAAATGCCCTGTGCTCTTGGGCTGCAGGGTCTTTGAACATGATGCCACCTGTGGGGACTACTCTTTTCTCCTTTCATAGAAGCAGCAAACCTCAGAACTCAGCCGAATCATCAATCCTTGAGATTTCTGGGACCACACTTCTGAAAGTCTCCTTCCATACAGAGTGCATCTCAAGGGAGGACTTGTTGCCTCCATGATCTCAACACTAGGATATCCAAGTCAGGGACTATAAAGCAGGGTCCTGACTGTTTGGTCCTAGTCAGTCCCAGTGAGCACATGAACCCACCATGAATATCTTTCTTCCCAGAAGCCTCAGCCTCATGTCTGTTCAGGGTCTGTCTGGAAAGGAGTGTAAAGACCTGGATTGTATGGGTGTGGGACCTGGAGTGTATGGATGTGACCAGTGCTATGGGTACATAGATCTCTCCCTACACTGGAGGATGTACTGCCTTTCAAGATGACCCAACAACGAGCCTGGCATGGGCCTGGAGCACCTCCTGTATGCCCATGGCTTGTACTGGGCTCAATTCTGAACACAGAGCCTGGAAGGGCTCAGGGCTCCACTTGTGTGCCACTGTACTGGGCAGGGCTGGGTCACCTGCTGGCAGCCCATAGTGGCCTATACCTGCATAACTAACAGGGGCTGGCCACTAGTCCTCTGGGGGGTCAGGGAGTCACTATAGAACCGAGTGATAGGAAGGTTCAAACTGTAGGTGGAGCCAGGATGAGCTCCCCCTCCTTTCTTCCAAGGTTCCTAGCAGTCTGGGGATCTGAAAAGTGAATATATTATAGCCCTATGGGTGGGGGTGGGCAAGAAGAAGCTGCACTGTACCCAATGAGAACTCAGTTCTGTGCTTTCTTAGCAAAGCTGAAGCCCAAGGGTATGGGTCCATGGACGCACAGAGGGTTGGGGCCTGAGACCTTAGGGTTCAGGCCCTGAGAGGAACATGGTATGGGCCTGGTCTCCATCATCAGCTAGGCCACTTAGACTTCATTTGCTGGTATGGATGGCGCTACGACAGTGCACTAGACAGCGGGGCGTCTTTATGCCTCCAAGACACTTCTTTCTCAAGAGGTGAGACCCAGAATGGAGGTATCCCCAATGGAAAGGACAGCCACTGCAGATGTATAAGGAAGGGTCTTTTCGGTAGGTTAAGTAGTTAAAGTAAGGGTAGAGTTTAGCAGACAATGGCAGTCAACTCTCCACCCACTCCACACACACACACACACACACACACACACACACACAAACGCGCGCGCGAGTGCGCGGGGTGGGGACACTAGAATATGGTCGCAACTAAGGTAGCTTCTCTTCCTTAGTGGTCGCCTCAGCAGGTGGCAGGGACTTGGACCTCCTTCTTCCAAGCAGGAATTATAGATGTCCCAAGGCCACAATTGCATAGCCCTGACCCTTTCCAGAAGTGAGACTGCAGGCACAGCCTGAGACTGGGATCCCAGACCGGGAGGTTAGAGCACCACTCATACCTTGTCTGGAGGAGGGGATGTGAGACCAGTCCTGCGCTGTGCGCAGTGAGATCCCCAAACCCAGGCCCACAGACTTTCTAAACGGTCTTTTCCGGAAAAAGGAGCCCCTGAGGGTGGCACATAGGGGCCACTGGTTTGGAAAACAGGTGGCCTCGTTTAGGGTCACCTGGCTTTCGAGAACCATAGGGTGGCAGCTACGTCGCCTCCATTGAATTTGGCGAGAGAATCCTAGCTGCCCTTGGAGACCTCCGGGCCGGAAGCCAACTCGCGGGAGGCAACTTCGGTCTCGGGGTGGCCGCTTGCTGGCCTCGGGAGAAACGTCACCTCTCCAGCCCTGAGCGCTCTCCTTCTCTCCAAGTGCAGAGGCGAAGTGGCCCAGCGTGGCCTCCGCCTCTGCCAGACCACCCAGGCCCGCCCGCCAGGGCCCCCGCGCCCCCGCCGCAGGTCATACCCGGAAGGACCCGGGCCCCCGCGTCCGGCCGGGCCATCAGTCGACCGCCCTAGGGACTCAGCAGCCGCGGCCGGCGCAGCCCCGCCCAGAGCCGCCGTCCTCCCACCTCTGTCCGGCTCCAGGGTCCTCCAGCTCACCTAGGTGCGCGAGTTACCAGAGTCACCTGTTGGCTCCTGTCATTGCGCCACCCTGCGGGCAGAACCCAGGTTTGTTTGAAATAGCGGATTCGAGCCTCACAGTGGAGGGAGGGAGGTTGGGCTCAGGAATCCTGTGGATTAGCATCCTCGCCAGCCGCCCAAAAGTCGATGCACACTGCAGAGAACCCGGCGCTGGGCAGTCAGTCACCCTTAGCCCTCTGACCCTGCCTCAGTCGAGGGATCAGGCTGCCGGGCCCCTTACCCACGTGGTGAGGAGGGCGGGGCGGGGTCCGCTTCCTTGGATTAGGGGCGGGGCACCAAGCTCCGCCTCGGTGAGGGCGCGCCTGCCAACCCCGGCCGGCAGGGGCGTGGCTTCGGCCACGGCTTAAAGAAACTTGTTGCGGGTCCCAGAACTGAGCTGCAGCGGCGGAGGAGCGGCAGCTGTGTTCCTGCGGCAGGGACAAAGATTGGGTCCTGCGTGGCAACCTTGGGTTCCAGAGTGTCCGTCCACAGCGTGACCGGGCGCGACCTCTGCGTCCATCCCCACTGAGCATCCCCCAGCGCGTGGCCCTGATGCTGGACATGAGTGAGGCCCGCGCCCAGCCGCCCTGCAGCCCGTCCGGCACCGCTAGCTCCATGTCACACGTGGAGGATTCAGATTCCGACGCTCCTCCGTCGCCCGAGGGATCGGAGGGCCTGGGCCGCGCGGGGGGCGGCGGCCGAGGGGACACTGCTGACGCGGCGGACGAACGTTTCCCAGCCTGCATCCGTGATGCCGTGTCACAGGTGCTTAAGGGCTATGACTGGAGTCTGGTACCTATGCCCGTGCGCGGTGGCGGTGGCGGCACGCTCAAGGCCAAACCACACGTGAAGCGGCCCATGAACGCCTTCATGGTGTGGGCGCAGGCGGCGCGCCGTAAGCTGGCGGACCAGTACCCGCATCTGCACAACGCAGAGCTCAGCAAGACCCTGGGCAAGCTGTGGCGGTGAGTGTGGGGACTCTTGACATTACGGTTGAGGAAGGGAATGTAGGGGCGCGAGGAGGTGGCATCGTGCCCAAACTTGGACTGGTGCGCCTCGGTTAGTTCCAGGGTGGGTCGGTGGAAAAACACCATGGTCAACACAGACCAGACACCAGGTGTGGGACCCTGGAGATGACCGAGGCCAGTGTCTGGAGTGTGACCCTCCAGCACTTTCTCCCCTCCTGGGGTATCTTGCTGAGAACCGCAGAACGGGGGGGGGGGATCCCAACTTTGATTGGCCCACCGTGGCCTGTAGGCACGGGGCAGGTATCAAGCTGCTTTGTCCTGGGAAAAAGCTGGGTCTCCGGAAAGCCATGAGGAGTCCAAGTGTGCTGGCTGGTACTGTCCCCAGGTGCTTCTTCTCCGAGGCCTCACCATCCTGGAGTGGAGGAAGGAAAGGGTGGGTGAAAAGCCAGAGAGGCTCAGCGGGCACTTTGGCATGAGAAATGCAGGCAATATTGAAGAAGACATCAGCACAGATTTCCCCAGCACGACACTTTCCAAACCTCCCAGGCTGCTTCTGCTTGAGTTTGAAGCGGCGCACATTAGAAACATTGGGCTGAGCAGGACAGCGACATTGTCTTGCCCTCTCTCAGCTTTGCCCGCAGGCAGAGGCACAAGGCCGAGAGATTCTCTGTGTGTGTGCTGGGGGGGGGGGCACAGTCACCTGGATTTTACCTTCACTGCTGTAAGCTTGGGACTGAAAGGACAGCAAACCCAGCTAACTGCCTTGAGGCGCAGCTGGCTCCCAGGAAGCCTTGCCTTTGTCAAAGTGTAGTTTTCACTGGGTCCTGCTGTCGTAGAGAATGACTGGGAGAGCGGGTGGGATGGGCGAGCAACTGGGATTGCAAAGGGGGAACTCAGGGAGGATGGAGAATCGGGGTCTTGCTTGTTCCCTGGACTATAAAGAACATGCAGTCCTCACCACAGAGGCCTCTCCAGCACCCTACCCTGTGCCTGCTGTCTGACTTCAGGTCAGCTCCACAGCAGTGTATGAGCTGGTGCTGCCTGGGCCCTCGCAGCCCTGGAGCTCTGTGGACATCCTTGCCCTGCTGTGTTCTCTGCAGCTTGCTGAGTGAAAGTGAGAAGCGTCCCTTCGTGGAGGAGGCCGAGAGGCTCCGTGTCCAACACAAGAAAGACCACCCAGATTACAAATACCAGCCACGGCGAAGAAAGAGTGTAAAGGCTGGCCGGAGTGACTCGGACTCTGGCACGGAACTGGGCCACCACCCTGGTGGTCCCATGTACAAAGCCGATGCAGTCCTCAGCGACGCACACCACCACAGCGACCACACAGGTAGGTTCTAGGACTGACCTGGAGTGTGAGAAGGTCTTCCCTCCAGGGCTGGCAATCTGCAGAGGGCCTGAGAGAGCCTCTGGAAAGAGCTACTTCTGATGCTCAAAAGGAGGGGCCACTCTGGAGATGTGTATCACTCACGCACAGTCTCCCTCCACTCTTCAACGACAGTAGCATGGGTCAACAACCCCGGCTTCAGAATCAGGCTGGTGGGTGGGGTCCCAGAAGCCAAGCAGCCTCAGTGAAGCTGGAGGCAGGCCGAGAGCTTCCCTTTACTCGGCTGTGATGGAGGAAGAACGGGGTTGTGTGGGTTCAGCTTGGTCCTGTGCCCAGGGCCAGGCATTCCAAGAGTGCCCCATTAATGCTAGTTCTGGTGGGGCCGGCTGGCCACCTTCCATCCCCCACCCAGGTCTTCAGGGAGGGGCCTTAGGTCTTCCCACAGCATAGTGCTTAACGGAATTTTCTCAGCCAGTAAGTGAGGGCTGGGTCTGAGTTTGCAGGAATTTCTGGGAAGGTAAGGAAACAAAAAGCTGTTGATTCGTACCTGTGGCAGTTACCAGGGTTCCTGGTGTCACCCACCAGCTCCACCCTGGTCCCACAGAAGGAGCATTCATCCTTGAAATATACTCTCTTCCTCAGGCCAGACCCATGGGCCGCCCACCCCACCCACCACCCCCAAGACAGACCTGCATCAGGCCAGCAGTGGAGGCAAGCAAGAGCTAAGGCTGGAAGGGCGCCGCCTGGTGGACAGCGGGCGCCAGAACATTGACTTCAGCAATGTGGACATCTCCGAGCTCAGCAGCGAGGTTATCAGTAACATGGATACCTTCGATGTCCACGAGTTTGACCAGTACTTGCCCCTCAATGGCCACTCAGCCCTACCCACAGAGCCCAGCCAGGCCACTGCCTCTGGCTCCTATGGGGGCACCTCCTACTCCCACTCTGGGGCAACTGGCATAGGGGCATCCCCTGTGTGGGCCCACAAGGGAGCTCCCTCGGCGTCAGCCTCGCCCACAGAGGCAGGACCCCTTCGGCCACATATCAAGACGGAGCAACTGAGTCCCACCCACTACAGTGACCAGTCACATGGCTCACCTGGCCGTGCTGACTATGGCTCCTACAGTGCCCAAGCCAGTGTCACCACGGCTGCCTCCGCCACGGCTGCCAGCTCCTTTTCCAGTGCACAGTGTGACTACACTGATCTGCAGGCTTCCAACTACTACAGCCCCTACCCTGGCTACCCGCCCAGCCTCTACCAATACCCTTACTTCCACTCATCCCGCCGGCCCTATGCCTCGCCACTGCTCAATGGGCTCTCCCTGCCACCTGCACACAGCCCCAGCAGCAACTGGGACCAGCCTGTGTACACCACCCTGACCCGACCCTGAGGCTGCTGCATCCTGGAGGACTCAGTGTCCACGAAGTATAACCAGGTCTTTGAGGTCTTCCAGAAGCGTACTCGGTAGAGGGTGGAGGCAGCCAGCACAGCCTCGCTCCGTCAAGTGCCCGCTGAATCTGCAGGAAGCCAGGCTTTGTCACCCTGTGTCCCTTTGCCTCCGGATATCCAAACTTCTGCCAGGGGACAGAGCTCTCTTTTCCTCCTCTTCTGTCTCTGAGGTAACTGATGATTTCCAAAACAGCATTCTTTCACTCTCCGGTTTGGATGAGTGGGTACCAGCTCCTGGGTTTGCATCTCAGTAGAAGAGAAGACAGCTACGGCTAAGGACAAAGGAGAGAAGGGGCCTTACCAGCCCAGCCAAGAACTCCCTGGGATCAAGGGAAGTTGTTCCCATGGTGAAAGACATCTGTGGACGCCTGGGATACATCCACTTGGGCATGCTTGGGTCGGATGTGAGATGGAGGGGTTTCTCATAACCACAGTTCTTCCCAGCAAGGTTTGGCTGAGACAAGCACTTCTCGTGTTTATTTTTATGTTTTGTAATTTTTATTTTAAGGCTTAAACATGTCTGTTTTGAAAGCTGTTGAAGATGTATTTATGTTCTGTATTATTTTAATTAATGAAGTAATTTGTGCAGAGAGTAGAATTTAAGACAGAATGAAAGCGGGGAAGCTTGTTTTGTAGAGGGCAGGAGGGAAGTGGTCCAGCGCCCCACGGCATCTCTTTACTCGGCCTTCAGATGGCCCGGGAGAAAATGATTTACCTCTTGGGGTCTGGTTAGAACAAAACGCCCAGCACCAGCATCGGGTCGGGCACTGGAAGACAGGAATGTTAGCTCTGCCCTCAGTGGTGCCAAGTGGGAGAAGCAAGTTGGCAGCTGCAGAACCACGATAATCTTGGCTCTTTGGCACCAGGCGCTACTTACCAAGCTGTGAAAGGAAAGCCTCCTCCACTAACCTGCCTAGGTTCCTAGTTAGAAAATAACACCTGCTTCACTGCCCGCTTCCCTGTGTGCTAAGTGTATAACCGGCTACTTCCCGGGAACTTGTGCCTTTGAGACTTTGTACATTTAATCACATTTGAGAAGTTTGCTTCTTTTTAATTTTTCTACTCTTCCTTTTTTTTTTTTTTAGAGAAAAAGCTGTCTTTTTTCTTTTAGTGTATCTCCTTCTGGGGGTGGGAGTGGGAACCACAACAAACTCATTTTTATGCAATCTATTTTTTTTTTTTTGGCATTGAATTCAGAAAGACATTTGCTGTCCTTCGCCTGCTGTGTTTCGCTACTTTCTGACCAAGCAATGCTAACTTTTGTACAGATCAATTTGATAAAATTTTAAAAAAATGCTTTTTATCTACTCGGAGCATGTTTTGTGTATTACTTCTCTCAAGCCTGGGGGTTCTTTCATGAATGTTCCTAGGAGGTGACACTCCGCTCAGGGTTTGGTTCTGGCTGCCCTGAGCAGGCCACTGTGAGGGGGTGCAGAGTCATTCAGACTCCCCAAGGCAGGAGCTTCACCTCATTTTAGGGAGGTGGCCAGATTCCCCCTCACAATCACTTGATCTGAATTTAAACACCATGCCTTTAGCCTTGTCTGGCTTTCTCATTTTAGGAGTTACTCCTAAGCAGACAGACACAGGTCCAGATGGGCCACTCCAACCCATGTTTTCCTCCTAGGCTAATCAAGGCTGGTAGCTGGGTAGCTGGGTGGCTGGGTAGCATGTCTCGAGCTGATGGACATTTTTTCCGGGGGTGGGGGGTGGTCCTGGCTCAGAACCAGGCTGGGAGCAGAGAAAAACCATCCCAAGAGAGCCTGGCAGAGCTGTCTGCTCAGAGGGAAGTTTCTAGGGAGAAAATGATTGTGAGGAGAGACAGAAAGGGGCCCTTGCCAAGCCCCTTGGGTACATGTGGCTAGCGGGCGCTGCCAGGGCCGGCTGCATCCCAGCTATGTAGACTTCAGCCTTGGATTGGGGTGGAAGGGAGCTTTTCCTCTTAAGAACCCCGATGTGGAGGACTTTTACTACTTCCCTTGCCCCACTTTGAAAAGCCTGACTCTAGGGCCTGCCAAGACCAGCATTTGGGGAAAGTCACCTGGATTTATAAAAGTTCATAAGGCCTGAGTGTGCTAAGCTCCCAGGTGTGGGGAATGGTGCTGTGAGAACCATGGCCGATGCCTTCACAGCCTGCAGCCCGTGTGGACCCAGCCCTGCCAGCTCCACATTTAGCCAAGGATTGTCTGAACCCATATGGCCCTCAGAGTTCTCTCATTGACACCCCAGACCAAGGAGAACCCCAGGCGCCCGACTCGCTGACAAAGCTGTGAGACCCTGCTGCTGGGCTGGGATTAGCTGTGGGGCTTGCCAGGTTCCCAAGGGCCGGGTGGCCCTGCCAGTTCTGTTGGGACTTGGCGAGCCTCCTGAGTATTAACTCCTGGGGTCCAGCGCTGTCTGTCTTGCCAAGCAGCCCTGGTTCTGGGTGTTGCCTCCGGAGAGCCTCCTTGTATCTGAGCATCATGGAGTGTCCTGGCTAGTCCACCCACAGCTTCCCTTGTGGATGCCCTGTCCTTTGCTCCTGCCTGCCTGCTTCCATCTGGGGCTAGCCCATTGGTACCCTCAGTCCTGGGAGGCAGAATCCAAGGCTGCGTGTCCTGGAGGCTCCCAGTGCTGCACCGAGGCTGTGGCTGGCGTGGACAGGTTAGGGAGGGAGGAGTACTGCTGCATTGGCCCGTAGGAAGCAATTGTCTGGCGTCCTGCATAGCTTCAGCCTGAAAATATTGCCCTGATCAGCTCTGCCCTGAGTCCAAACTTTACAGTCCTGTTCTCTCAGAGAATACCCATTCCGTTAGCCCATCCCAGGGGCAGATTGGCAGAAAGTTCCTCATTTTCATTTCCTTACCCAAAGCAATGTTGGCTCTGACCTCAATGGAACGGAATGCCCTGTTCCAGAAAGGGGGCGATGGTCCTATCAGTCCCAGCATTTGAGAGGCTGGGGAAAACCCTCCGTCCTCTGATGGTTTTCTTAGGGTAGTGTCAGCTCTCGGGAGCTGGTGTCTGTTTGGTCAAGCTCATGTCCATCCCAGCTATCAGTTCCTGATAATAGAGGTCTTGTGTCCTCCAGGCGGTTCCTATCTTTCTGGACTCTCCCAGGTAGTCACATGGAGTCCACATCCCCACCTTCCCTTCCCAGTGTCTGACTTCATGCCAAGGGACTCCAGCCCGGACAAGGACTGAGCCTCTCTGTCCACCCCACCTCTGCCTACCCTGTGCTTGCTCAGGCTGCTCCTAATGCCACTGGGCCCTGGAGATGTGTTGTGGGTGGTGATGTCCCTGTTGCCAGGCACTGGACAGATACGGACACTCATCTGTAGGCTGTGCCCCAGCATTATCTCCAGTCTCCCACTGTACTGCACGCTGGTCAGTATGACCCCAAGATGAGGAGATAAACTACCCCTGTCTAGCACCCAGGCCAAGAATTGTCCTGAGGGAGGAAGACTGGCTAGGACAGCACGTTGTCTGTCCTTTTGTATGCTAGTGGCAATAAGATGACCTCCATAACCTAGTAAGGTCGCTTGGTACCAGCTTTGCCAGCCTGAGTACAGCCACTGAAGGGACTTCCGGCTCCCAGACACCTGCAGTCCCTTGGCCAGGAGCCTCCCCGCTGGGTGCCTTGACATTTCCAGGGGCTGCAGTAAACAAGAGGATAGTACCCCATCATCACCAATTTTTGATGCTTAGGACATCCTGTCATTTGGGCTGAAACATGATGGGTATCCAGAAGCTACTGTTCTGCCTGTATATGAGAGGGATTCAGAACAGAGCAGTGTTAGCTTGTCTCTCCTACCCCCATCCCCGGTCCCTCAGAGCCACCTCATCTGCTGCTGCCTCCCGTTGCAGCACGAGGCTGCCCCCAAGAGTCTTGGTTTCCTCACCTGTAACTGAGAATGACTTCTTTGTCACTACCTCAGACCTCTTGAGGATTCTTTTCGTTCATGTGCAAAATTAAGGTGGATGGTCAGAGGTAAGAGAATAGTCAGAGTGTGTGCCCTGAGTGGGGACTTACGGTAGCCACAGCCTTGCTTCTTCCTCTTTACCTGTTGCCAGGACTGAAGCCCGTCCACCCAAGGGCCTGTCTCTCTCCCACAGCATCCAGAGGACTGTGGGAAGGCAGGATGAAACAATGATTAGAAAAGCTGCCATTTACCAGTTTACCTCCCATGCCTCAGTTTCCCCACACACCCATGGAATGTTGACAGCCTCACCAAAATTCCCTGAGAATAAACTAGCCAAGCCTGAAATGCTGTGGCTCACTGGCTGACCCCTGTGAGTAGCACCTTCCTTCCTGTTTAGGCCAAGTCTCTAGGACACATGTCCCTAGATCCTTGCCCAGTTTCAGGTGTCCCTTGACAAGTCCTTCTGTTCCCTGAGAGGGGCTGGATTCTCAAAAGTATGTCTGGGCCCCCTACACCAATCCTGAGGAAGTAAGTGTTCCTCTTTCAGGAGATCTTCCCACACCAGGTTCTTGGACTAGCTCACATCTAGATTTTCTGGGATGTCTAGCCCAGAAGACCCTGTAAAGGGTTAAGGGGCGCAGGCAACCATGCCCACAGCGGGTGGAGAGGCTGGTGCTGGGCCAAGAGCTGGGAAGGCACTGCATTTTAATGAATCATTATTGCCGGCAAGGCCTTTGTCTTTCTTTATCCGGTGCACAATAAAAGAATTAATTAGACAGAAAATGGCAGGCCAAGGAACTGACAGGTCATTAAGGGCTGCTGAGTGACCGATGAGACACAGGCCAAGCGGAGTTCCGCCCCAGAATGATAATGGCCAGCCGGGTGCTTTGTATGCAGGACCAGTGGGCCCCGATGGCCAGCACTGTGGCTGCCATTATGGCCTGGGCAGACGCAGGGCCCCGATGATCTGGACATCAGGGAGACGGTTGGATGGATGAAATTATGTACTAATTTCTGTGTTTGGATCCAGAAGGTATCTTGGGGAGATTGTACTGTCCTTTGGACTTTTATTCTTTGGCTGGGGGTCAAATGCAGTGCAGGTATAGGATGGGGCTCCCTATATTACAAGAAGTAGAGGGGGCAGGCGGGGAGAGATGAAGATAGCACAGGAGGGAGGAGCCAGCTGTGCCCAGCCTTGGCTACTGCTGGCTTTGTTATTCAAACATCGCCAGGAAACACAGACTAGCTCTCTCACTTAGAAAATTGAGTTCCCTGAAGATCAGTGTCCTTCCCAGTGACCACCAAATGTCCAGAATGGAAGTGTCCAGCCCAGGATAGGAGCAGAGATGCAGCCCAGTCAGAAGCTCACAGCTGGGTCCTGCTGCCTACAACCTCTGGCCAACAGGAGGCTCAGCTGGCCTCGTCTCTGATTCAGTGTCTGCCCCTTCAAACTCTGTGAGAACTGCTGGGGTCCAATTATTGAGTGCATTCTTGTTTCTTCCTTGACCTGCAGGGCTGGGAGACAGCTGTAAAATCCCAGACTAGTAAAAAGAAAGGCCTTCCCTGTTTGCCCTGGTGATGTCAGAACCCAAACAGGGTAGGTCAGCTGGCCAGTCAGCAATCCTTCCTGGGTTGGATGTTGAGGGGAAGAGGACACCACCCACCCCTCAACCTTCGCTGCACCCAGTCTCTTATTTTGAAGCACATCTTCTCCAGAGCTGTGCTGCCTTCTCTCATCAGCCAAGGAGCTGGGGAACAGGGAAGAGGCAGCAGCCATCATGGACTTTTATCTATGAAAGTGCAGCTGCCAAGATCTGTCCCGGGAACAAGATGTTGAATGCCAGGAGCAACAAGGCTGTGTGGGAGGGACTGCCCTGCCTTGAGGGACCATTACCAAGTGTAGGTAGGGGCAGGCGCTGGAGGAGACTGGGGGACAGGCTGGGAGGGATGGTCTTGCTTTGTTCCAAACAGTGCAGCAGCCAAACCTGTTTCCAGGTAAGGAAACATCCATCCATCCATCCATCCATCCATCCACCCACCCATCCATCCATCCATCCATCCATCTATCCTCCGACTTCCCACGTGGCCTCATAGCAGGGTATTGGGCACTGCTTGAAAGTGTTGTTAGTTTTGCCATGCTATATCTGATGAGGGAGTTCATGTTCCTCTATCATTCATGTGTTCAAGACCTAAGCAGTCCTGGCACCCTCCACATTTACCCCACCAAGTGACTGAGGTAGTCAGTGTCATTGTAAACTTGATGAGGTCTGAAATCCTTTAGGAGGCAGGCCCCAGGCTTACCTATGAGCGATTATTCAGATTATATTATCCTCTGGGCATGCCTGCGGGGGGGGTTATCGAGATTAGGTGAATTGAGGGGCAGACCCTCCCTAACAGTGGGTGGCGCTGGGCCTGGGCCGTGGACTGTGTGGAAAGGAGGGAGATCAAGTGGAGCACCGGAAGTCACGGTTCCTAACTACAGCTGCCATCTGACCAGCTGCCTCGCTCCCCTGCCGCTCTGCCTCCCCTGCCATGATCTGCCTTCCACGCTGAGATCTGCCTCCCCTGGAACTATGCGGCAAACCAAACAAAGGCTTTCTCCCTTAAGTTGCCTTTGTCAGGTGCTCCATCAGACCAACAGCCTGCCTTCTCTCCCAGTCCCTGGGGCCACTCTTTCCTCCAAAGAGTGTATTTGCTTACAGCAGAGGGAGGGGTGCAGGCAGCAAGGCTCGGTGACCCTGGCTTTAGCTGCTCCCTAACAGTTGAAGGATGTTTTTTTGAGCTTCTCAGAGGTGCATGCCAGGGTCGGAGGACTTAGGCTGTGAGAGGTATGAGATGCCTGGATTTCCTGTCAACCTCCAAACACGAACAGCCCCGTCTGTCTGTCTCTTTGATGTTGCCTGTAAAATGGGAAGGACAACACCTGTCCCCCAAGGATGATACACAGGAGATGTGTGGCTCAGATGCTTAGTACAGGTTTCACTAAGGAGCAGCCACTCTATACACTGCCTAGAGTTTTCATTCAACTATAGAAACAGAGGTCGTGCCAGTGTGCGACCAGCAAAGATTCAGCATGCTGTACAGGACTGACCTGCTCCCCACATGCCTATCCTGCTATCATCTGCCTGCCACCTTCCCATCACCCATCTCCTACCCATCCATCCATTGTCCATCCGTCCATTCGTCTATCTCTCTATCCATCTAGCCATGCACCTTCCCACCATTCACCCCCTTCAATTAAGCTGTCACATACCCACCCATCCCACTATCCATGTGTCTTTCCATTCAACCAGTCACCCCCTTCCCACCATATGGCATCTAGTCATCCATTTACTCATCACCCATCCATCCAGTTCTGGACACTGGACTTTAAAGGAGGAGGAGACAGACCCCGCTCCGTACTCCCTCAGTCCAGCAGGAGACAGTCCCATGGGACAAGTGCAGGAAACCATAGGAACAAGGCTTTAACATGCCCTGTGGCTGGGAGGCTCCCTGAGAAACCCTGAGAGGTTTCCACTGAGTGCTGTCCTTCAGTCAAGAGCGGTGGGTCTGTCACTCGACTTGTGTTGATTCAAGCAGACTGATTCAGCCTGCTGCTGTTTCTTGGTGGGTCTGACCTTGTGGGGCAGGAAGAGCCACTGGCTGGGCTTCACATGTAACCCTCTCACAGCACTGTTCCCAGAGGAAAGCAGGGTGCACAGCTCATCGTAGGTTGCCTGCGTGTTTCTGATTTTTAGCATTGAGAGCTCGTGCCCCACAGGATCCCTTGGTCCCAGGTAAGACAGCTCAGCAGCCTCCTTAGTGAGAGTACACAGGAGGTTCCATGCTGGCTACGGCTCTCTCTGGAGGGACCCATGCTCTGCAGGATAGATGGACAGAGAGCAGGTCATCGCATCGCGACCAGTGTGTCCTTGGGGTGTCCTTACAAGCTCAGGTAGGTCAAGCCATGGCTGTCTATTCCCACATCTGTGAATCCCACATCTGGGAGCACAGGCCAGATGCTTGGCAATAAATGGTGTATGAACATATTGAGAGTCCTTGGAGGTGCCATGGTAAAGTGGTGACAAGCTGGGCAGTGGCAGCACGAAGTTCAGCAGCAACATTGCTCCTTCTCATTGCCAAAAGGAGCCCACAGAAACTTGCTGTCAGCCTATGCAAAGAGCAGCCGACAGGCAGTGTGCCGGTTAGGGTCTGTCAACTCAACTCAAGCCAGCACCATCTAGAAAGCGGGAGTTTCAATTGAGAAATACCTCCATCAGATCCGCGTGTAATCAGGTCTGTGGGGGTTGATTAAGGGTCGATGGGGAAGGGCCCCGCCCATTGTGGGTGGTACCACTCCTGGCAGGTGGTCCCCAGTTGTATTTTAAAAGCAAGCTGAGTGAGCAAGCCAGTAAGTAGCATTCCTTCATGGTCTCTGCTTCAGATCTTGTCTCCAGTACCTGCTTCTAGATTCCTGCCCTGAATTCCCATCATGGTGGACTGTATGATGAAAGAAACCCTTTTCTCTCCAAATTGCTTTTGGTCATGTTTATCACAGCAACAGACATCAAACAAGGACAAGAAAAGAAGCAAAGAGGGCCTGTGTGGCTGTTGTCTGTCATCTGAGGTGATGTCCGACCTGTGACACGGGCAGTATCAGTGTCCCCGCAGTGTGCGGAAGGGATGATCTGCTTAGCAGGCACATTGCCAAGATAGTTAACTTAGGACAGTGCCAATGGCCATGAGCTACCAAGAAATTATGGAAGGGTCTGCTAAGCCCTCCCTTTACAAAGACATGCCATCTGCTGGACAGCCATGTGTAGATGGTGGCAACGGGGCTGGGTAGACGGCTCTGTGAATACAGTGCTTGCCATGCAAGCACGAAGATTGGACTTCAGATGTCTGGGACCTGCACAAAGCCTGGAGTAGGAGAGTGCCTCCTGTAAACCCAGGTCTCAGCAAGAGATTTGCCTCCAACACGGTGAAGATGAGAATCAACGCTTGAGGTTGCCGCATGCTGGCAAGGATGAGGGCAAGCAGAGCCCCCTCCTCCTGGCAGGACTCAATGTGAGGAAATCACTTCTAAGCTACTTGGTGCTATTGTTGGAGCGTCAAGCAGCCCCAGTTGAAATGTGTGCTTGTGGTCACAAGACTAGAAGGTTCTTTGCAGATGCCCTTGGACTGTTCCACCCTCGGTCATGCCTGGGCAGTGTCTCCCCCCTTGGACCCTGTCAGGCAGGGCTATCTAAGAAGGGCAATCCCGAGGTCCTCAGTGTAACAGTCCTCTGTCCCCTGAAGCCCTGACAGGGGCCTGCGGCAGTTTTGGGTGCTAGGGTCAGACCTTACGAAACACTATTGTGAGTGAAGCTCCCTCATATGCCACCGGATGCTTGTGAGGGCCTCCGGACGAGTGTCTGGTAGCTGTTCTCCTCTGTGTCCAGGTGCAGGAGGCTGCTAGGGATGGCTGAGCGCTGCAAAGATGGGGCTCGCTTCAGAGACAGGACAGGACTCTAGGCAGCCAGAGCAGGAAGCTGCCGGCTAGAGCATTTCCTTTCATTAAACACCATTCCCTGCTCCCCGAGCCCCAGGCGAGAATGGATGTCACAGGCAGCCCTCTGCAGGCCCAGGCTGAGTGAGGCATTTTTCATCTCCTCAGGAATGCATGGGGTGTCGGGGGAGTTAGCAGCTCTGTCGCCAGAGGAAGACAGAAACTGTAACGGCGGCAGAGGTGGGCGTCCTGCGCCCATCTGGCAGAAAAGTCATATTCTTGCGAAGCAGGGACCAAGCCAGCTCTGTCTCCTTTAAAAAGGAGACAAATTACACTTCAATTATTTGATGGGGTCTTGCAAGCCCTCGCCCCCGCCTCCCATTCCGCACACCCTGGAGATTTTGGAGGAGCTGACTCCCCTCAGAGAGGGCGCCCGCCCTGTCACCTGTTCCTCCCATTCTCGAGCTAATTCCGCAGAGCCCGTGGGAGGCAGCGGGCGCGCAGATCTGTGTGTGGGCGCTGCCACTCCCTGCCTCGGTGTCTTTGTGCCTTCTGGTTACAAAACAGGCTGAGCGGGCTCATTTGCATGAAGCCCGAGTGCCGCTAGGAATCCTCCTTCCTTCCTTCTTAGTCAGTAAAGCTTGAGTCTTCAGGCTGTATTTCCCAGTCCCTGGGGATCTGTGGGAGATAGAGCCTTGCTTCAGTGGTGATTGGATGGAGAGCTCTGTGAACTAGTGCTGCACATCCACGGAACAGCCCAGACTCAGTTTGGGAAGTGGCATCAAGTGACCCTGCTTGAGGCAACCAGAGGGAGACTGTCCACAGCAAACGACAAGTCTCGCCCAAGCACAGCTGCGAGCAAGCGGTTCAGTGCAACTGGCTGAGCCCTCAGTCATGGAAACAGAGAGAGAGCAGAACCTAAGTCCGGAGCTACAGGGGCGAGGGAGGGGCGGGGCTCTGGGGCTCAGACCATGACTCTGGCGGTTTCCTCCTGCCTCCCAGCTGCAGCAGTGTCAGCCCTGTGGGTCCCTGCCAGGAGCACACAGGGAAACACTGGAGTCTCCCTGATCCCAGGGTTCAGGACAAGGCCTGGGCAGAATGCGGTGTGCTCTTCTCAGAGAGCGTTTGTAAGTAGTAACAAGCCAGAAAGGAGTGCTGAGGACAGAGTAGATAGAGTGAGCCAGACATGTGCTGGACCCAGGATTTCAGCTCAGCATCCAAGATCAAGTGTTTCCCTAGCTTCCATTGAGGAATGGCTCAGTACTGAGCTTCCCAACTGTGGGGCAAATCCATTCCCTACCCAGGTTCCTTGATGAGCTTAATCACCGCCAACTGAGCTCAGATAGCTGATTCTGGTTCTGTCTGAGACTGGGGCCAGTTGGGGAAGTCCCTTTGGTGGACCCCAGGCCACCTCTCCAGTGTCCTGACCTCAGGATCAGCGCTCCCCAAGCACAAGGGCAGACCTGCAGGGTCTGGGCGAGGTCTGAGCTCTGCTTCAGGCTGCTCTGGAAAATCAAAACCACATTTCTCTCCTGGAGCTTCCCAGAGCGTTTTAACCCAGACTCCAAAAGCTGCTTTGGACAATTGCTGTTTCTCCAGGGAGGACTTCACTTTCCCTAAATGCCAGTGACAAAATCAGCTGGAAACTGAGTTATGGACAGCTGGAGGGAACTCAGAGGCTTGAGCAGGCATGTGGCTGGAACTAGGACTCCATCTCCACCACTCAGTCAGTGGGCTATGTGGCCTCAGTCCCCCTTAGATGGGGTGCCTACGAGCAATGCAGCTACAGCCCCTTCATACCTGGTATCCATTGGAGCTTGCTCGTGTTTCTGTTTTGCTTTATTTTTGTCTGTTTAAGACACAGTCACATGTAACCCAGGCTGGCCTTGAACTCATTATACACCCAAGGATAACCTGGATCTTGTTTTGTTTAATTAAAAGAAAATTGTGTGTGCATGTATATGCACATGTGTACATGTATATGTGTGTGCGTGCACATGGAGGGGTGTGAGTTGCCTGAGAGGGGTGCTGGAGACTGAACTCAGGTCCTCTGGAAGAGCAGTAAGTGCTCTTAACCACTAAGCTTTCCTTCTAGAACCCCATCCTTGAAAATGTTTAATCTTGAACTTTCATCCTCCTCCCTACATCTCCTAAGGGCTGATATTACAGGCATACACATCCATGCTTGGTTTTGTGTGGTGCTGAGGGTTGAACCAGGACTTTGCATATGTTAGATAAGGATTCTACCAATTCATGTCCCTCGCCTACTCCTTCAAAAATTTTTCTGAGATAGAATTGGCCCCTATAATCCAAGTTGGCCTTCAACTCACTTTGGAGCTCAGACTGGCCTCAAACTTATTGTATCTTCCTGACTCAGCCTCCTGTTTTGACTGTTTGAAGGGTAAGAGCTGCTTGTGAACAGAGAGTCAGGGACTCCATGCAGAGGGTGTAGTAGGGAAAGCCCCAGGACACCAACATACTGCACTATGCTGTTTAAGACCAGTGAACCCAAACTATTTGGGGCTGTAAAGTCTTCAACCCTGGTATCTCCAGGAGATGGGGGTGAATCACACATGGAAGCTTATTCTTAGTTATGAATGCCTGGCCTTCGCTTGGCTTGTTTCTAGCCAGCTTTTCTCAAATTATCCCATCTACCTTTTGCCTCTGGGCTTTTCCTGTTTTCTTACTTCTGTAAATCTCACTCTTACTCTGTGGCCGGCTGGGCGGCTGGGTGGCTGGGCGGCTGGGTGGCTGGGCGGCTGGGTGGCTGGGTGGCTGGATGGCTGGGTGGCTGGGTGGCTGGGCAGCTGGGTGGTTGGCCCCTGATATCCTCCTCTCCTTTTTCTCTCATTTCTCCTTTTACTTCTCTGCCTGCCAGCCCAGCCTATCCTTGCTCCTGCCTCACTATTGGCCATTCAGCTCCTTATTAGACCACCGGGTGTTTCAGGCAGGTACAGTAACGCAGCATCACAGAGTTAAATAAATGCAGCGTAAACAAAAGTCACACACCTTAAAATAATATTCTACAACAGGAAGTAAGTGTATGACTGAGAGACAACACCTCCTGCTAGGAAGGGAGAACCAGCCTGTAAGACTTAGGGTCAGTGCCACCCAAGAATGGGACTTTCTGAGCTGAGACCAGAGAGTCCAAGGCAAAGCGAGTGGCTTGTCTCCCTCTCTGGGCTCCAACTGTGACACCTCACCTTGGTCTTGCAGTCTGCTCCCCAGGGCAGGTAGGACGTGGAATGTTGAGTACTTGCTTCTGCCTGGCCCTGACCTGGGGCCCAGCCAGCCTGGGCTGGGGAAGATCTTAGACCCACATGTAGGAGAGTAGGTCAGCCTGCAGCGCTGCTGCCTCTGACGAGGAGGGCCGGTCCTCCCTGCCTATTCCCACCTGCACTTGAAGAGCTGAGGCTTCGGGCTGCTAGTATAAAACAACCGACACCTTGTAGCCCAGAGGTCCAGAACCAAGTCGAGTCCAGAGGCACCAGGAGGTCCTTTCCTGTTTTCCAGCTTCAGGCCCTCATGGCTTGTGGTGGTATCTGTAGCTCCCCCAGATTATCTTTCTAGCCCAACAGACACCTCAGGAACCAAAGTCATAGTGAATGGTGTGGCTGAATCTTCTGTTGTTCCCAGGGTCCTGTCATCCGGGGACAGTTCTCAGGGTGGTCAAGATGGGAAGAAGATTCCCTGGGTGGCAAAGACACACAACTGGAAGTCTGTTGATAAAGGGATCGCACTGGCATTTCTTTCCCTTCCTAGGGGCCCTAGGTGTGGTTGTGTCCTTAGAGAAAGAAAGCTGGATTCCAAATCTTGGAGGCAACTCAGCTAGAACACTGTGTGAGGAACCTGCCCCTGGGGCCCAGGCACGATCAGCTGAAAAGCCCTCCATACAAGACCCTGAGAGTCCCCCGGCAGAGGCAGCCACAACCATCAACCGCTGAGTGGACATGTATGAAATCCTACTCAGACAAGAAAAGGAGTGGAGCCTCAACACACACCACAGTACAGATCAACTTCAAGAACATAAAGGAGCCCGACAGACCACAGGACTAAAGTTAAACACATACGTGTCCAGAACAGGCTGATCCAAAGAGACAGGACCTGGGTAGGGTTATGGCTCTTTGGTGGAACACTGCCTGGTATCTGTATAGTCTGGGATTCAGTGCCTAGTACTTGCAAAAATAACCAACCAAGCAATCAGATGCAGGTCAAAGGTTACCAGGGGTTGGGGAGGGACAGCCGAAGTCATAGGCTTTCACTGAGGTTACTAGGAAGTTCTGTAAGTAGCCTGTAGTGGTGATCACATGGCATTAGGAATGCCCGAAGAGCTGCTGAATCATTCAGTTTAAGACAGTTTAAAGGTTTAAGATGAGGTGCAGGCTTCTGATTCTAACACTAGGGAGCTGAGGTAGGAGGATCAGAGGTTCAAGGACAGCCTTAGGGAGACCCTGCTCAAAATACAGGTAAGGGGCTAAAAAGACAGCTCAGTTGGTAAAGTGCTTGCTACAAAAGTGTGAGGACCTAAGTTAGGATTCCCCAGCACTGACATAAAACCCGAGGTGCGGTGTTCATGCCTGGAATCCCAGAGGGAGTCAGGCAGATCCCCAGGGTTTCCTGACTTGCCAGACTGGTCAATCAGTGAGCTCCAAGTTCAATGAAACACCCTGTCTCAAAAAATGAGAGGGATAGACATGATTATCAGTGGATAAAGGTACTTACCACCAAGCTTGACAATGTGAGTTCAGTCCCCAAAATAATCCACATGGTGGAAGGAAAGAATCCATTTCCATAGGCTGTCCTCTGACCTTCATACTCTTAACAAGGAATGTGACCTCTGTCTCTCTCTCTCTCTCTGTCTGTCTGTCTGTCTGCCTCTCTCTCTCTCTCTCTCTCTCTCTCTCTCTCTGTCTGTCTGTTTCTCTCAATAAACCTAAGAAATAATTTTAATTAAAAAAGTAAGATTGATTAATCCCAGCACTCGGGAGGCAGAGGCAGGCGGATCTCTGTGAGTTCGAGGCTGGGCTGGACCGACAGCATCCAAAAGAATACAGAGAAACCCTGTCTCGTAAAAACAAAAACAAAACAAAACAAAAAAAGTAAGATTGAGAGTGATTGAAGAAAACATCCAACATCAACCTGTGGCCTCTGTATAAATGCACTCATGTGCACACAGGCACGTGCGCACACACACACACACACACACACACACACTCAAAATAAGTAGAATAAAATAAACAAAAGTAAAAAAAAGGCTAGGGATGTAGCTCAATTGTAGACTACTTGTCCAGCATGCACAAGGCCCTGAGTTAATCTCAGAATAAAAAGAAAGGGGGGAAAAAGATGTTCTCTCTCTCTCTCTCTCTCTCTCTCTCTCTCTCTCTCTCTGTGTGTGTGTGTGTGTGTGTGTTGCCTTTTACCTCAATAAAGTGCATGGCCCTGGGGCCAAGATGGCTCAGTCAGTGACTCATCTGACCATTGGTGGTCACAGAGCCAACTGATCTTTCCCAATAGTTCAGGGACAGAGTGATTAGCCAGCACCCTGCTGGCAAGTGGATGAGCATCTCATGCAGGGTTGGTTCTCATCGGAGATGTGAGATGCTTATCCAAGCAGTGGACAGGGCTCAGACTTCCCAGGCAGAAGCAGTAAACCCCTCATCAGAGCTGAGCCAGGGCCAGGTGGGTAGTGGGCCAGAGGAGCTAGGTCTAGGGTGGCCAGCTGCCTGAGGATACCCTGAGGACCCCAGTGCAGCAGATCTGCGCAGGCACCAAGAAGTATGGCCCCAGCCCTCTAAATTTGGCCCACATAGTATGGGCCCGCCTTGAGTTCTGTATACCCACATTCACTCACTTAGCTCTGTCACCTCACCACCATCACCACAGCCGTATACCAAATACATTTTCCAGGCATTGGGGAAAGTGCTGCCTGGATCCAGAGTCCAGGAGGGACCTCCATCGGCCTTCTGGGTCAGGAGCCAAGATCCTATTCTGAGAGGCTCAGGAAACTGCTAGTCACCTACCTAAGACAACCCTAGAGCGCCTCATCCTAACACCCTCTCCCATCAGTACCTGGATTCAGTACAAGGCAAACACCCCCCAGAGAGTGCAGTCACATAATGGCCTCTTTCAGTACACAGCTGATGGTTATCAGGCTTCATTAATGGGCAACAAGTCTGCTAGGGACCAGGCCTCTGTTGCTTGTCCAAAAGCAGGCAGACTCCAATTGAGAGCCAAGGGCTGAGGCCCTCCAGCAAGCTACTGAACCCAGACGGGCCCAGTGGGCATGGATCTGTGATGCCCAGGAAGGGTACAACTCCTCTGGCAGGCTCCACGGCAGGGGCTGCTGCCATTGAGGCACGACGACCTGCCTCCCGAGGCAGAGCAGCTTCAGAGAGGGAGCAGAGCTGGGTAGATTTAGAGGTGACCACCTTTTAGGTCTGGCTTGAGCATTGTCACTGGCCGGAGACAGTGGCCTTTTCTCCTCAGACATGGCTTCCTGATCATGTCATTGCTGGTGGTCAGAAGCACACTCTGATCTGGATTCACCCACATCCCAACTTTGCAATGAGGACTCTGCTAGGACCGTTTTACAGATAGAGTAAATTGAGGCCCAGAGAGGCTATGGGCCTGGCACTGAAACCCAAGAGTGCAGGGGAGTGTATAATAGCCTATTTGGCACTGGCCATATTGGGGCACCCAGAAAGCTTTACTAGGAGGGTAGTTGTTAACTGAAGGTCCTGTGCTTTGTAGAAAGACTGTCTCAAGGAACAAAAATAACTAATTCATCAATTTTTAAAAATCCATTTTAGAAACATCTGCCCCTCTCTCTGCCACTTTGCTGTCTTTTCATGGGCAGGAGGTCCAGGAACTGCTGAACAGAGTGTACATCTCCTCCTTGTTTCTCCCAGTCATTGAAAAGTGTCATCACCTGGTAGTGTAAGCAGATTCCAAAGCTCTGAGCTCTGAGGTGGTGATGGCTCTAGTCATCATTACTGGGATGTTCCTTAGACCTTCACAGTAAACTCTGGCCACCCAGGACTCAGAATGTGAGTGTACTTGGAGATAGGGCCTTGAAAAAGATAAACTTCATCATGAAGCTACTGGGGTGACTCTCATCAAACAGGGCAAGTGTCCTCATAGGAAAAGGGACACAGGCATGCTCAGGGATGACCCTGTGGGGACACAGGGACAGGAGGAAGGCCTGAGAAGGAACCGACAGATCTACAATTTACTCCCAGACCTCCAGTCCCAGTGAAAGAACAACAGCCTGTGAGAGTCATGATCAACTCACAACAGACACAGAACACCACATAGAAGCCACCCGTGTGCTTGCAGATGGAGGGTATCTTGATCCTCAGTGTTCTAGAGCTTCTCTGCCCATCAAATTTGCCCACTGTTAGCACCCATAGAGACTCGGGCAATAGGAATTTGGTTTAGTACATAGACTCTGCCTGTGTCTGAAAGGGAAGGTGGACATGCAGTCCTCAATTCAGACTCTGAGGAGGCTGACATGGGGGAGTAGCCCAGAGTGGAGCTGCTCCTCAGAAACTCTAATCTCTGGCTCTGTCTAGTCACTGGGTGAGCTTCATTTTCCCAGTAGGGTTTGATCATGAGATTTCCCTTCCCTCCAGGCATTAATGATCATTTCGTGGTAGAAACTAAAAAATACTTGTTATTTTTCCAAAAGCAAATGAGGGAACCCAGAGAATTCCCAGTCCTTGTACAACACTGCAACCCAGAGTAAGGTTTGGGGATTGTGCCAACAGAACCACCAGACCCTGGGGACATGTTCCCAGTCTGGTAAATATTGATTCAGAGGAGCTGGCACCAGCTGCAGCCACCTCTCTGGGTGGAGAGGGGGAAGAGGATGGAGAGAGAATGTGGGTGGAGATGGAGCTGAAGGTGAAGATGGAGATAGGAAGGGAGATGGAGACGAGTGTGGAGATGGAGCCGAGTGTGGAGATGGAGCTGTGGTGAGTGGATGAAGTCCTGAGTGAATGTGTGTTGTTGGCATGGGCATAGCCATGTCAGGGACACCAGTGCCTCAGATCCACAGGAATGGCAAAGCCTTCCCTGGTTCAGGTTCAGAGAAATGGCAAAGACTTCCTCTAGTCCCTTGTGTGGGTGTTGACAGTGTACACTAAAACTAGCAAAGGAAGCTTTCTCCTGCAACATGAGATCTCCCACCAAGACTAGCTAAACCCTCCTCCTTGTGCTGTACTTGATAAATGGGCTGCATTTCCAGATTGTGTAGCAGGTGCTCTCCATCAGAGAGAGCACTACCCACCAGATCCCAGCTTTTCTTGTCTGTGTGTCTGTTGTTCCATCATTGTCTGGGATGCCACAAACAGCTGAGGTGGAGATGGGATGAAGATGGAGATCGAGTCTACAGTAGAGAGATGACCGAGGGGAAGAGATGGGACTGAGAATCAAGACAGAGCTGAATGTGCAGATGTGGTTGAAGCCAGACATTTGTGTGTTGGTAGAGAAGGGTTCTTGGTAGAAAGATGGGGCCATACGTGAAGATGGAGCTCTATGTGGGGATGAAGTTGAAGGTAGAGAGGAGCCTTGGATCAAGGAGATGCTACTGATGGAGAGACTCCTGTATATTCATGGTACCCAGTAGTTGTTTGTTTTCTTTCCACAGTCTGGGAAATATCAAGATTTCCAAAATTATACTGATTTGCCTTCAATTTGACTAAAGACCTTTTTCCTCATATGTGTCTCATTACATGTTTGAGGCATGCTGTTTAGCTTTTTGTCAACTTGACACAAGTGAAAGTTATCTGAGAAGAGAGACTCCTAATTGGGAGTTGGTGGGTCTCCATCAGATCATCTGTAGGCAAGCCTGTGGGGTATTTTCTTTAAGGTCCAAGGCCATTGTGGATGGTGCCATCCCTGGGCAGGCACCTTGTGTGTGTAAGAAAGCAAACTTGAGCAAGCCAGTAGGCAACATTCCTTCATGACGTCTGCTTCAATTCCTGCTTCTGGATTCCTGACTCTAGATTCCTGTCCTGACCTACTCTGATGATAAACTATAAGATGTAAAATGAAATTACCTCCCCTCCACTGCTCCATGGTAACTATATCAGCAATAAAAGTAAAACTAATACATAAGATGATCCTGGTAATCAGGTATTTCAGTATTAAGAATATGTCCCATATTGCCCAGTCCTGGTCTCCTCATGTTTGAGCTCACAAAAACTGAAGGTGGTATCATTAAGAGCTGTACTAGTTACTTCTTGCTGTAACAAAGTATTTAACAAGAGACACATAAGGAAGGAAGGATTTTTTGGGTTCACAGTTTAAGAAAGCCTACAGCATGGCAGCAATACTTGGTGATGGGTGCATGAGTAGCTGGTCACATTATATCTGCAGTCAGGAAGCAAAAAGACATGAGTTATGATGCTTGGCTCATGCCCTCCCTTTTCCCTTTTGTACATAATTCAGGATCAATCCATGGCAGAGCCTCACACACTTAGGGTGTTTCTTCCCTCCTTAGTTAAATCTTTATAAATATTCACACCAGGTGAGAGTGAGATCACTGCTGTAATTTTTTAGCCAAATCTGAGGCAAGCTTTATTCAGTACTGGCCAGGATGATGGACACTGGTCAGATCCATACCCAGGATTCCCAGAGAATGGTACCAAATTACATCAGTCAGGTGCTTATAAAGGCAAACTCTACCAGGTTACTTGCTGCCTTCATCCATTCGGGGGCAAGCATACATCCTGACATGTTTCCTGCCTGTGTACCTTCCACCTAGTGTGATCAAGCACGTCCTGTGGAAACACACGGCTTGTTCTTTTACGTGAACCATCCCCCAACATTCCAGGAAGTTATCTGTCCTTGAGTAAGTGGGGCCTTACAGATGGGGCTTACAGGTTAGAGGCATTTTGTTTTACACATCTTTTAAGCACAGTAATTAAAACTTAAAACATAACTTTAGCCCTCACAACATGGGCCGAAGAGGTATGTCATCTCTGAGGACTTCAAACCCAGCCACACTGACAATGAAGAGTAACCATCAAAAGTTCACTACTTGCCAATTTGATTGACAACCCGTATTAGTCAGGGTTATCTAGATCAGTGGTTCTCAGCCTTCCTAATTTTAATGCTGCAACCTTTTAATACTCATGTTGTGGTAATCCCCAATCACAAAATTGTTTTTGTGGCTACTTCATAACTATATGTGGCTACTGTTATGAATTGTAAATATCTGTTTTCCAGTGGTCTTAGGTGACCCCTGTGAAAGGGTTATTGGACCCTCTCACCAAAGGGGCCACAACCTATGGTTTAAGAACTACTGCTCCGGAGGAACAAAATTGATGAATAAATGTCATTCTTCAGTTGTGTTCATTTATATACGTATATATACACATACATATATATACATACACACACACACATACACACACACACACACACACACACACATATATATATATATATATGGGATTTATTAGAATGGCTTATAGGCTGTGGTCTAGCTAGTCTGACAATGGCTGTTTACCAATGGAAAGTCCAAGAATTCAGTAGTTGTTCCATCCACAAGGCTGGATGTCTCAGCTGGTCTTCAGTATATGCTGGAATCCCTAAGAAGTAGCCTCTAACGCTAATAAAGGACTTATCAGTGACAGTGAGGACAAGCAGGCAAAGAACAACAGCTTCCTTCTCCCATGTCCTTTATATAGGCAGTCACTAGAAATATACAGGCTGCCCAGGTAATAAATGTAGATCTTCCCACTTCAAAAGATTTAATTGAGAAAAATCCTCCACTCCCTCACAGGTGTTCCTAGCTAGTGTACCTGGGTTTTAGTTAATTCTATATATAGTCACGTTGACAACCAAGAACAGCTATCACACAGCCAAACAAACCACTTCAAAAATTGTTACATTCTACCGCTGGCCTTTAAAGGGTCATGTCTATTTGGAGATGCTAAATGCATCCAATTCACCTTCAAAATCCCTCACAGTCTTTAACAAATCTCAGCATCATTTAAAAGCCCAAATTCTAAGATCTCTTTTGAGGCTAAAGATAAACTCTTAACTGTAAGCATCTGTAAATTAAAAAGCACTATGTATTTCTAATATGCAATGGCACAATCAACAATCCCATTCCACAAAGGGGGATGGAAACATAGCCAGGAAAGACTGAGCCAAAGCAAGACTGAAACCCAGCAGGACAAACAGCAAACCACAGAGCTCCATGACTGGCATCTGGCCTTATATTGGCATCATCTGGGCATTAGCCAAGGCTGCCTTGGGCATCCCTGTCCTTCCAGCTCTGCCACCTGAAGCACAGGCAATCTGTGGGCAAACTTTGGCCCGCAGGCTTCCTCAGAAGATGTCCCACAGTCCTGTGGTCTCCACCATCCTGGCGTCTCTGTTCCAACTACTCTCAGCCTTCACGGCTTTGCATCAAGCCTCGTTTTTTACATAGTGGCCTCCCTTCAGAGGCTCTAACCTGCCACACGCTGCCTAACCTCTGCAGCTTTCTAGAACCTTGGTCAAGCCTCCATCACCTCTGCATTTTTGATGCCTTTAAACGAGTGTCGTGTGGACTACAAAGCCAAGGCCAAGTTCTGGCGCCAGCTCAGCACATAGTCTGGGTCTCTTCTGCCCCCGCTGTAGGGGCCTCTGCACAACTTGGTGGCTGAACCTGGGAAAACACTCATCTAGGCAGCTGTTTCAGGTGTGGGATTCCTTCAGAGGCACTCTCTGTTCAGTCTCTTTGAGACGAATTTGTTCTTGCACACATTAGAGCCTTTGAAGGGTGGGGTCCTATTCCCCAATTACTTTCCCAGCCATTCTAGTGTAGAGTGTAAATGCTGGGAATCGAACCCAGGTACTCTAGAAGAACAGCCAGTGCTCTTATCCACTGAGCCATCTCTTTGGCCCCTGAAAATGTGAAGTTTTGGTTAACACTGTATCCACAGTCAAAAGCAGAGAGAGAGATGAATGTTAGTGCTTAGCTGACTTCCTCTTTTTTTCCATTTTTTTTCATTTGGCATGGACCTCAGCCCATGTGATGGCAAGGTGTGTCTTCCTCAGCTAAACCTCTCTGGAAATAACCTCAAAGACACACCCAAAGGCTGTCGTCTAGGTGATTGAAAATCCAATGGAGATTAACCATCCCAGGAGCCATGACTGTTCTCCATTCTACAGCTGAGCTGCACTGGGGACAGGAAGGGTCCCACAGGACGTGTGCAGCCAGGGAGTGCAGTGGTCAGAGTGGGGTCAGCATCGCCAATCAGTCAGCCTACCTCACCTGGGACAGAGCTGAGGCTCCGTGATAGTGTGTTCAGGGAGCCTGGCACCGCAGCAACCTCAGAGCTTTGCCCCTGATTCTTACCGTTCTGCTTACTGGGTACCCTTTGGTGAAGACTCCAGGTACTTGCCTGTCTCACATGGCTACTGGCTGCTTCTTACATCCCACGGATACCTCTTTGTGTCAAGTGTTGGGCCATCTACCCAGGGAGGGTGAACCAGTGGCTATAACCATGCTCACTACCACAAAGCCCAGGGACTTTGCAGGGTTGCCTTGCTCAGACAGGACCAGGAAGGACTATTTCTCACCTTCGTACTACCCAAGCGTCCTGCTGCTGTCAAGTCTTGCTCCTACAATACTGGCTGGGAGGGACCATGCCTCTTAGGGACGATCCTCAAGGCCCAAGCTACATTGGAGTTGATAAGCTACATTGGAACCTTGTACACCCACTGAGAAAGACTGCTTGCCTTAGTCTCCAAAGAAGGCCTGCCATCCTGAACCTTGATCTTCTATCTCCTTCTATTTCTTTGGAATCTCCATTGATGGTGCAGACTTTCCCACAGAGCTCATTGGGCCAGCCAGTTCTCTCTGCAATATCCTGAACACAATGGCTTCTTCCTGCTAACCTCTAATGACAAAGAACTCAAGTCCACAGAGGTAAATGTGGGGCAAAGGTCTCTACTACCAGCTTCCTGACTGTTCCTGCCCTGACTTCCCTCTATGATAGACAGTGATGGGGAAATGTAAGCCACGTAAACTCTTACCTCCCCAAGTTGCTCTTGTGTTTATTACAGCAATAGAAAGCAAACTGAGACAGTGGGAAAGTGAATGAATGGGTGAATGGATTTGTCATAAGGGCCCATGAGGATTCAGAATATTTTCTATAAGAGGCATAGCAGGTGCCCACCCTTTTAGCTCATTTGATTGGCAGATTTCTTACCTCTATGCCTACCCAAATGTTGTGAATACACATGTGAGATGCAAGGACATCCAGCCCCATGCTTGCTGCCCTAAGGAGGTACATTAAACAAACTCTTTATGAAGCAGGGCACTGCCCATGGGAGCTGTGTTTCATGCAGAACCCTGTATTTGCAGAGGAGTGAGGGCCATGCTTTTGGCAGGTAGCATCTAGATTTTCACAACAACAAAAGCAGCTATATAGATTTTCCAACAGTTATTTTCCAATAACCTGCAACTAGAGGACAAAAGGAGTTTAGCTATGATGTAAGTGGTGATCATTTTCTTTCCTTACTTCTGTGTTGATTCGATTTCCTGTGTGGAAAAGGACTCCAGGGGGAGCAGAAGGCCTTGGGCCAGTGTTCAACTCTGATGGATTTGGAAATGACCAAGGGGCTTGGGGTTCCAAGCCTTAAAGAGCTAAAATGAGCCCTGATTTGTTTAGTCCCAACAACTGAAGTTATACCCCACCTGGACTAAACAGTGTAAAGGTTCAGACCTTTAATACCCCATCCAATGTGGCCTTAGCTGGGGTGGGTACTGGGGCTCTCTTTGCTCCTTCCTGATTTTAGTCTATCAGTTGCATGGGGACTGGTGTTCAGAGGTCCCTCTTCTGCCCTGAGCCTTATTTTCCCATCTGTGGCATGCCTGGGCCCCCTTTTCCAGTGGCAAGCTGAGAGTTGGCTGAGGTCCATTCACCTAGCCAGGCCAGCTCTGCTCCTGAGCCCAAGTAACCAGCAACCTTTGGGCTACCATGCTGGAGAAACATAGCATGCACACCTTCCCAAAGGCTCGCCGAAGGCCTGGACACTGGGTGGGAGGGGGCTAACAGGGGTTCCCAGAACAGACACCGTTCTGAGTTGGGAGGTGGACAGGGTCCCAAAGAGGAACTTGTGTTTTACAGCCACTCTGGGCAATGTAAGCCAAGTGTCACCAGGCCAAGCTGCACCTCATTCTACCCATCTCAAGGAAGAAGAGGATCTGGGGAACTCAACCTGGCCTAAGGTGATGAGTGTTTTAGAGAGCTCTGTGGGCACGCTGCTGCTCAGGGCAAATAATGTTCTTAAAAAGGCCCATGAGGAAGGGATACATGCATGTTTGCCTGCAGGACTGGAACCCCTGTTGTGGCTGGTAATTTGTGGCAGAGAGACCACCCTTTGCAGGCCACTATGTTTCATCATGCAGAAGGAGTGTAGTCCAGGCCAACTCCCTGAAAGTTTTGGGAACAGAGTATGGTGACAATGTGACTGGTCAGATCCAGAAAACCATCATGATGGCCCTGAGCAGATTTCATAGGAGGCAACTCTGGGGTAGAACCTGGGCTGTGTATGTTGGGGCCAGGCCCATTCTCTGTGGTGAAATACTCGCCTCTGAGTCTGCTCAGTGCAAGTGGACAGGCCAACCACTGGGGCCTACGTTAGCAGAAGACAGTGGCCTTCAGAGTCCACAACAGAACAGAGGGTGCTTCCAGCGCCTCAGGCTCTCACAGGACCCCATGAGTCCTCAGGAGCTTTCATAAACTCCAGACCTCTTCTCAGAGGAGTCAAGGTGTCATATTCAAAACAGGCTTCTCACTGGTTAACTCTCCTTCATCTAATTCCCACACTGAACGGACAGCCACAGATGGAAGAGGCCATGTCTAGCCCTGGCCCAGTTCTTCCCACTACCCTTGGCTTAGGCCATCTTGTTCTACTCTTTTGTCCATTAAGCCTGCCCCACCTATTCTCATGGCCTTAAGCTGGGTGTAGTGTGATGCACACCTATAACATCAGCACTCAGGAAGCTGAGGCAGGAGGATTGTAAATTCAAGGTCAGCCTGGGCTACATAGCAAGACCATGTCTCTAAAAAACAAACACAAGTCTTAGTGTTCTGCAAGATTCCTTATGCTGCCAGACCATGGTCCTCTACCCACCAATAACAGCCCCTGGTAAGGCTCAGCAGAAGGATAGACAATGGCCGTTCCCTTGGGATTGGGGCTGAAGCATCTGAACCACCCCCCCCACACCTGCAGAAGTTGCAGGGCTGGGGAGGAGCCACACAGCGATGGGCCCAGAGCCCACAGACTTCAGGATGCTGGGTGGCACAAGCCGGCAGGAAGGTGGGAGGGTCCCACGGAAGGAACAGATACAGGGATCCTGTTAATGCTGGGAGGGCTGTGGGACTGGCACTTCATGAGAATTGTGGATACTTAGGCTCTACTCCACCTCTCCAGCCACCCTGGGACAGTGGCAACAGAAACACAACCAAGACCTCAGCCCCCCACACTCCCAGCCCAGGATGTTCCCAGTCTTGGGCGCTCAGAGTCCTGGTTTCTTGGGTGCTGCCCACCGTTCAGGGCCCTGGAGCTCAGGTCTTCACTCTGTTTTCAAGGCTATAGCCCATCCAGGCACCAGTGAGCTCCCATAGCCTTCCCCAAACTCTTTTATTAACAGCATGCCCATGGCTTGAAATGGTTAAGTTTCAGTCACAGTGGTTTCAGAGCCCACCTCTCTGGCCTGCAGCCTGCCATGGCCTTGAATATCCCTCAAGGACTGACCTTAATCCTGTCTCTTTGTTTGGCAAGGACCGCCATGCCAGGAATATATCTCCCACAGGGTCCTCCCTGTGTGTGTGGGGGGGCTTCACTGGAGTCGAGGGTCAATGCTCTGGTCCCAACAACCAGAGTACTAGTATCCTACTTATCATTTGGCGGCCTTGGGCTTGCCTCAGTTTCTCCATCTATAAAGGCCCCTTCCTTTCCAGATCACATGAGGATTAACTGAGTCCACACATGAAAAAGTCTGCAGTGATCTCAGCCAGAGCATACGCTCAGCAAACAACAACCAAAACACCACCGAAATGCAGGTGTCTCTGTCTTTATTGTGCCCCGCAAGTGGAAGCTATGGCTGGCCTTAGCCCCTGTCGGCCCTTCTTAGAGATTCTTCCGGTGCTCTGATGTTCTTAGTTTCTCTTGACATTATTTCTTCCCTTGTTTGCTGCTGTTGTTTGGGTTTGGATCACTTGTTCATTTTGTTTTTGTTTTTGCCGAATCTCACTATGTTACACTGGCTGGCCAGGTACTCACTATGTAGTCCGGACTTAGCCTTGAATTCTGGGCAATCCTCCTGCCCCAGCCTTTGGATTGTTGTAATTAGAGCTATGGACCATAACATCCAACTCATCAAATCATATGCTTGTGTTTCCTGTTGAAAACTAGACTGGCCTCAAACTTACCATGTAGTGGATGACTTTGAACTTGGAGTTCTTCTGTTCCTGCCTCCGAGTACTGGGATTAAAGCCCTGGTTACTATCCTGAGTATGTGTACTGTTGGAGATAAAACCCAAAGCTTTATGCCGGCTAAGCAGGCACTTTACCAACTGAGTTACAGCGCCAGCCTTCCTTAATCTTTTTCATAATTTCTTTTGTTGGATGAAATTCCCATTCCCTGCAGTTTGCTATTTTAAAGCGCACATTTCAGTGGTCTTTGGCATGTTTTTACTAGAATTGTGCAACCATTGTCACAGTCAACTTTAGAACATATTATCACCTCCCAAAGGGAGCCCCAGCCCTGGAGCTGTCCTTCCCTAATGCACAACCCCAGACAACCATTAACACGTTGTTGTGTCTGAAGAGTCACCCATTCCAGTCATCTCATATGAACGGAATGGTGAGACATGGCCTCCTGTGTCTAAGCCTCTTCTGAGTATCATGTTTTCCAGATTTCTCACGTGAGCCTGCTCTTCTCTGCAGGTGTTACTCCAGCGTGGCCCGTCCGCAGCTGCTCGGCACACTCGTTGGCTGGTGAACGGTGGGGCTCCCACCTTATGTAGATGACTACCAGTAACAAAGCAAATGTTCACAGCCAGGTGTGTGTGGGCACTCTGGGCAGATACCCGGAAAGGATGGCAGGTCTTGGGTGATTCTGCATCCCAGCTCTAGAGGAATGTCAAGTGTACACGGGTGTTTATGTGCATGTGTGCATGTGTGTACATGTGTGTGTGTGTTTTGATAACAGACATCGTTGTGAATATAGAATGACATCTTGCTGTTCTTTGTTTTTAGGGTTTCCTTTTTGTTGTTTTGCTTTGTCTGAGACGAGGTTTCATTCTGTAGCCCCGGCTGGCCTGGAACTCACTACAAACAGCAGGCTGGCCTCAAAAGCACAGAGATTCACTTGTCTCTGCCTTCCAGGTGCTGGAATTAAAGGCATGCACCACCATACCTGGATTTCATTTTGTTTTCTAGGAGACAGGGACTTGCTCTGTAATTCAAGCTATCCTGCAACTATCAGCGATCCTCCTGCCTCAGCCTTCCATCACATGCTGGAGTTATAGGTGTGGACCACCATTCCTAGTTCAGGAGGTTGTCTCTTGTTGCTGAGCTGTATGGTCTCCATGGTGGCTGATACAAGTTCCTTATCAGATAGATGGCCTGAAAAACTTTTCCATTTGGAAGATTTTTATTTCTCTTTTCGTTTCCCTGGATTCATCATATAAAAGTGCTAGCTTGGGCGATGTTCAATTTATGTGTTTTTCTTCTGTTGCCTGTTTCGTCTATGTCTTTGTTCTTTTTCGGGGGCTTAGTGGGGCTGTCACGAGCATGGGCTTGTACGCATATAAGTAGTGGGGAGGGAGCCCTGACCCTGGGCACAGATAGATGAGGCAATTAGGGAAAGCTCGCTGGTGGGAGTGACTGTTTTTTATGATGCCGAGTGGGGTGCCTTGTTCCCTCTGTGAGGGCTTCTTGGCATGGGTCTAGGACCCCAAAGCCCATTCATGTTGTGGGGTATCTTTCCTGTTCCCTGCCACCCTGATCTCCAAGCACTTCCTTTCTGAGGCCACCCTGAGCAGTGAGCAGAAAAGCCACTGGTCAGGAATCACATAGGATAACTAATTTTGACTTACAGAAGCTGTCTTAAATTGAATAGAAATGGGTGAAAATAGGATTAAGGAGAAAGCCAAGCCAATAACAGATGAAGGAAAACTCCCTAAGAGCTGTCTGCCTGGCTGCACAGGCACTCAGAGGTGGCCGGGTAGGAAGAACACTGGACATTGCTGGGCGATTACATCACATCCCTGGACCGCTGCCCACGCCACCCCAGCCAGACTGTGGCCATCTCAGGGCGGGACGATAGGGTGTGCATTGCTCTCCCTGTGGCTGGTTTATCTGTGCAGAGCCCACTCCGTCCTGAGGATTAGTTTGGAAACAATTAAAATTCTGTGCAAAGCAAGCAGAGGCCGGGTGGCCAGCAGCGACCCATGAGGGGCCTTTACCCACAGAAATCTCAATACAAAGGATCAAGCCGGCCACAACCTGGAGAGCAAGGGACAGCTGAGAAGGATGGAGGGGGTACTGGAGCGAAGAAAGCTGCAGGTATGGGAAAGCAACTAAGAGGGTTCTCTAACCTCCTTGCTTCTGCTGCGCCCGCCCAGCAGCTCTTCCCATTCACACGTCAGGAGACCCAGGCTCAGTTAGTAAAGTGCCTGCATGGCACAAGGACTGAGTTGGTCCCCAGACCCAGTGAGAAAGAGTTCGGACTAATAGTGCACGCGTGTAACCCTAGCTCTGGGAAGATAAAGATGAGAGGACCCTGAGGCTTGCTGACCAGCCAGCCTCGCTTTCTAGGCAACGTCCAGAACAGTGAGAGACCCTGTTTTAAAAAAGAAAAAACAAATGGAAGGTGTCTGATAAACCACACCAGGACACCAGGAATCGTCCCCTTGTCTGCCAACTCACACATCCACAAACACATACATATACCACACCACCACCACCCAAAGAGAGAGAGGTGGGGATGGCAAATCCTTCTGACTCTCAAGGGGTGGCAGCCAGAAGTCTGTAGGCCCTGCAGACTGAGCCTCGGCAGGTTCGCAGTTGGGTGGCACTTCAGCGACCTGCAGATGTACTTTATCCCAAGATTACTTTCAGGGTATTTGTGAGCCCCTGTCCTGTCCTCTGTGAGACTGCTGAGACGCATGTAGCCCTTTTCCTGGCATTTGAAGGAACCTAATTTAGCTGAGATGCAGCAGAGGACACGTGGTGACTCTCCCAGGAGGCAGAGGTGACTCACACAGCAAGGCATCCTCAGGCCCCTATAGTGCAGGTGCACGAAGGCCACCAGGTCACAATGAGCTGGCTCACACCTCTGCCCACTACCTCTTAGAGCTTCCTCAGAGTCCAAGGTGCGGACATGGACAAGGGGCACACCGTACAAGGGCCTCAGAGCATACCTGCTGGTTACCCTCAGCAGGGGTAGCAGGTCTTGGGACAACTTCAAGAGGCTTCCCCTAACTCCCTTGCTTCAGTTCCCCAGCCTAGGTTCTTCCCATTCACACTCGCTGTTCTTCAAATGCACGGACCCCAAGCAGCCAGGAGCCTGCTCTGCTCAGGGGCAAGAATAGGAGTGCCCAGTCTGTACCCTCGGATTACCACACAGCCTCTCATTGTCCTTGAGTCCCAGAGTGACAAAGTGCAATGACAAGGACAGCAGGGTATGAGCAGATGTGAGTGTGCGTGTAAGAGTGATTGTGGTCTGTGAAAGGGTGTGAATTACCCGTGGGAACACACCAAGGGGTCCCCATCCCGTAGGGCTGAGGACACAGCTCTCGGGGCAAGGCTTTCTGAAAAGGAATGGTACAGGAGAGCGAGGGAAGGGTCCTCCATGGAGAGACAGTCCCCTCTGGGAGCACCTGTGGCTCCTTTTCTTCCTCTCTGGGAGCTGAAGCGAGACTTGCCTCACCATAGCACTGAAGAGTCTGCGATGGCCTGGGCTTCCCTCTTCCCTGTGCCCATCCAGATGCCAGGGTAGACAGGACCTGGTGATGGGTCCTCCAGGACTCTGGCTGAGCAGATGTCTACTGTGGCTCCCCGATCCACAGTGGCTCTCTGAGGAACTGTACTCATCCCTTGCTATTTAAAAACCGGCTTCTTCCACCCACCCCCAGGCAAGATGGCAGGTGGTGGCTAACCAGACCCACGCAGGAGCTGACAGGTTAGTAGTCAGGACTCTACCCAAATAGCAGCCATTATGACAGGAAGAGGCTACCCCAGAAAATACTGTCCCCTAGGCAGGGGAGAGATCCCAGTTAGCCTCAGGCTTCAGTCGGGTGCAGGGAGTGATTGGCCTAGGGTCATGTGGTGACCAGAAGCTGGGCCTGGCTCCTGCCCCTTTGGCTTCACTCATGTGTGATCTGGTGTCCCTCACACCCTAAAAGAAAACCTGGAATGTCTCCCAGACCAGCAGGTGTGCAGGGGGTTCCCAAATTTCCTCCTACAGTCTCTGCCTGCCGCCCCTGGGGACCTCACCCCAATGTGACCCTGGCCGGGGGTTTCAAGGTATGTGAGCAAACTTCTGCTTCTGAGAGAATTCCCCAGGCAGGGAGGAGCGGGGCTTTCCTGCCAGAATACAGAGTTCAGCAGCCAGTGGCCTGAGTGACCAGGGACAGTGGGTACCCATGTCTCAAAGATGGACATGGCTCCACCTGCAGCTTGCTGCAGTGCCACTCACAGAGCAGAAGATGACAGGTTAGCCACCAGCACCTGGGACCCCAGGGAACTCTGGAGTCCTCTTACCCTACCCACCCAGGCACGAGTCCTGGAAGGGGACCCTCAGAGATTAGAGACGCATGCTGGCGGATCTTCAGTTACATCAGTAGCTGGCCTCCTCCATTGGAATGGGAGTGTCTATAGCTCCTCCAAGGGCCTGACACCGTGTCTATTTTCCGTGTAC
This sequence comes from Mesocricetus auratus, assembly GCF_017639785.1. Lineage (NCBI taxonomy): Eukaryota > Metazoa > Chordata > Mammalia > Rodentia > Cricetidae > Mesocricetus > Mesocricetus auratus. The sequence continues at coordinate 10,326,982 of NW_024429191.1, read as the reverse complement.
CTCGTCCCAGTCTCTACCTCCCCATGAAAGGTCGCTCCTACCCCTGGGAGCTTAGGTCATGCCAGCATCATAGGGTAGACACCGGAACCTTGATTCTCACTGCTTCGGGCTCCGGGCCTGTCAGGCCCCCGCCACTCCGTGTTGGCTAAGGGTATCCTTTCTCCTCCTAGGAGCTCCTGGGGTGCAGGTCAGGGCAAGCAGTATACTACTCTATCCCTGCAGGGCCTGTAAAGTAGGTCTTGAGGGCTGGGCCAAGAGCAGACTCTACTTCCTGATTTTCCTGGAAAATTCCCTTGGAATCTACTTGGCCAGAGGCCAAGGCTCCTTAGGGCATCTTCCTCCTTCCTTCTTCAGCCAAAAGCTCATGTGGCTGTCCCACCCAATGGGGACAGAATCCTTGGGGTGATTCATCTGCCCTTCTCCAGAAGCCCTGGCCTCTCTCTGTGGGACAGGTAGGGCTGGGGACACATTCAGAGCTGATGAGAGACAACCCAAGGCCAAGTTCTCCTGGGCCAGGTAGCATCTTGGGAGACAGGGGCTTGTGTTCACTGGTTCCCACCTCCTAAGGGTGGGTCACAGTACAGTTGGGGACACCCTACAAATCCCAACCAAACTCAGAGAGCCTCTGTCCTCTCTCAGCCAGACCCTGAAGGACAAGCTGGAACCACATGGGATAGTCTGGACCTATGGATGCACTTCTAAAGGTCCTAAGCTGCCACCCAGCAGGTATGGCTGGTGGGCTGGTGGGCTGGTGGGCTGGTGGGCTGGTGGGCTGGTAGGTGGGGCTTGGTGGGCTGGTGGGCGGGGCTGCTAGAATTTTGAGTGGTGGGAAATCCTCAGAACAAGCTGCACCTTCGTGCCTCTGCTCCCTGACACTTCCCTTTGCTCTTCTCTCTTTCCAGTCGTCATCTTTGGATTTCTCCTCCCTCAGCCTCAGTTCCCACATCTGGGAAGTGGATACAGCAGCCTCTGGTATCCTGTGAAAAGGATAAGCACCATATGAGCACCTCAGGCAGGGAGTGGCCAGGCCAGGCCAGGCAGAGATGGAGGTCTCATCAGGAGACCTGAGCCCCAAATCCTTCTGCCTAGCTGGGGAGAACCTGGACCATTGGCCAGGCTCCTGTGCTATAGTTTCTCTGTCTGTTACAGGGGCAGAAGCAGCAGGGCCATGATTGAAAGAGCATTTACTTCACTACACAGGTCACAGTAAAGTGCTGCAATGTCTACCAAGAAAGGCTGTGGGGGTCCTGGAGGCCCCTCTAGAGAAACAAGCCTTGGGGTGCTAGGCACATCTGGGAGCTTGTGAGGTCTCTCTCTTGCCTCACCCTGATGGCCAGGCTCAAGGCATCCTAGTTGGTGTTTATTGGGCTGTGCCTCCCCAAGCCTGCCCTTTACCTAAAGGCGTATTCATTTCAGTAGCTTCGGATGCCACCTTCTCCTGCCTTCCCAGCATAGTCTGTTCTACGCAATGACCCTAAAGGATGATGTCTGTGATTTCACCATGGCTAGCAAAAAGGGCTGGGGCCAGCACACCTCCACCAGCCCCAAACCTGGTCCTGGCCTCCAGGGCTAAGTCCTCCATGCCGGTGGGCACAGGAAGCTGGGTTTCCCAAGCCCCTTGGTCAGGTGATAACCAAGGACTGGGCTGAGATTTGGACTCGCCAGGGGCACAGGAGTGGAAGCCGCTGTTTTCACCCGTTGGCTCCCACATGGAGAAATTATGGCCCCTGGGTCATGTCTTGCTCCTTTCCCCTTAGTTTCTCTGTTTGCATGGAAGCAGCATTTACAGTGGAGAGAACTCAGGACTATCTCTCTGGGGTCCTGCCTGGCCCCTAGGTGGTGTATAGACAGCTTGAGTGGGGCGAAGCTGTAGCTCTGGACATGTGTCCTGCTGTCTACACTCTCTTCCTCTAGCCCTTGCAGGTCCCCAAACGAGGAGTGAGGCCATCCTATGTATAGAGTACCCAGGCACGCAGCTTAGAGCCACTCACAGGTCTGAATGCCTGGCACCCTGGCACCTGCCATCTCTGTGGAGATGGCCACTGCTACTCAAAAAGTACCCTGGGAAGAAGCGGTGAGGGCAGAGCCAGGAAGCTGTGTCTGCATTCGTGTGTAAGATGGTGGGCTGGGTCACTGACACAGCTGATCTGTTTTGGACCCCTCTGCAAAGGCGGCTATCAGGGTTACTTTATGACCCCTGGAAGGATCGAGAAAATTTCCCTCCCACCTTTGCCTGAACCCATTACATCTGGAAAACCTGACTTCTGTTTGAACCATCGAAGCCCTTCACATTCTCTGTTTCCATACAGTCTGTCAGAGTGCTACCTGACCACTAGGAAAATCCCACCTGTGCAGGGAGCTCGTATAGTACATTGCTGTCTCGTGGTGACACGACCTTTAAGATTTTGAAATCAGAGACCCTCCCAAGGTCAGGCTCGCTGATGCTCTCTCGGGGAAGGGATGAACAGAGGGTCATCAGACCCTGGATTCCACCGCGGTCCCTCTCCTGATCCCCTAGTGCACATGATCCTACCTCAGCTGTACAGGGCCTCTGGAGGGTATAGGAGGGGGAAAGTTCACTGGAGGAAGAGGGCTCCGTCAGTGTGGCTTTGGAGAGGTGGTCATCTATGCTGCAGGGGGACTCTCAGTGACGCAACCTGGGCCACCATGTTCCTAGGTGTGCTGGGTCACCAAGCTGCACCTGGCCTGCTGTCTTTGTCTCCACTCCTTGAACAGTCTCATCTTGGATCAGGCTGCTCCCCATCTCCACGGCTGCTCTCTCATTCACCCCAAGTGGGATCTTGGCGACTGGGGGAAGGAAGGGAGAGGCCCCAGTGCGGCTCCTGTCTCTACTAGGTTGTCAGGCCTTCTCCCTTCATGGAAAGTCAAGCTGACACTACAAAACTGAAAGGGGCCCCAGGCACGCACATATAACCCTCACTGGCCATGCCTTCCTCTGCTCCGTAAGCATGAACAGTGGCAGCTTGGAGACACACGGCGTTGCCAGTACACTCAGGAACTGTAATGTCCTGTCAGCGATTAAATTGGGGCCCCAGAAATCCAAGATCTTCGAGGCCAATTTGAACAGAATCCACAGAGGACTGGTGGCACTAATCTGAAGATAACATCATGGAAACTGCAAGGGGACAGACACAAAAGGGCAGTAAACGACGGTGGTGGGGAGGCTGAGGGATGTGCCCACAGGTCAAGATGGCAGCTGCATAGACCAGGTACCCCAGGCTCTTCCAAGGCAGAGAAGTCCTCTCCATGTCCTGGCCATGCACCCAGGCTCTAGGGCTAAGAGAAGGCGGACTGTGTTCCTTTGTAGTCACTTGGTTCAGTCCCTGAGAAATGGTACACCATGCCACGGAGGTGATTATGCCCAGGCCTAAACTCAAGTCGTCCCATCCGCCAAACCCTCTCTACCAGAAACCAGCACCCCCTGCCCATGAGTGTTCCCGGCATCTTCACTCTGTAAATAACTTCACAAGACCATGCGGAACAGGATTTATTCTATGTCCGATCTATGAGCAGCAGAGGCTCAGAGAAGTTGTGTCGTCTGCACAAAACCACACAGCAGGAGGGGTGAGTTTAGGGTCTGGGTAGGTGCAGATTACTTTATATAAAACACACTCAGGGACAAAGAATTGAGACTCCCCAAAACTCTGGTGGTAAGAAGGTGACCAATACCCCCCCCGTGTGTGTGTGTGTATGTGTGTGTGTGTGTGTGTGTGTTTGTGTATGTGTAGGTATACATGTTCAAGTGTGTGTGTGAAGCTGTGGAGGCCAGAGATCAATGTTCAGTATCTTTCTCAAATGCTCTTCATCTTGTCTTTTGAGACAGGGTCTTTTGATGAACCTGGAGCTCATCAATTCAGCAGGTCTAGCTGCCAGCAAGCACCAAGAATCCATCTGTCTCTACCTCCCCAGCACCAAGATTATAGGCATGTGTCACCACTCCTGGCTTTAATATGGGATCCGTGGACCCAAACTCAGGTCTGTGTGCCTGTGTGGCAAGCACTGTGCCAACTGAGCCATCTCTCCAACCTCTCTGGTTTTTATTTTTGACATGCTCCACCATGAACACAATGCAAATTTATTTTCAAAATCAACATTTCCTCCAAACAGTTGTCTCCTTTTCAGTGTTTCCTTGGGGCTGTGAGCTCTGAAGGTGATCATGACAATGACTATGATGGTACCAGGGATGGTGGCATCTATCGTCAAGCCCATGTAGGTTACTATTACATGACTTCCCAGGGATACAAGAAACATCTATTCACCCTAGATATGGCACCATGAGATCAAAGCATGATTCTCTCCATGTCCAACTTGCTGAACCAATGAGCTCATTGGGGTTAACTACTTACAAGAGTATTGGTGACTAATAAACAGCTGAATCACAGAAAAACCAGCCCAGCGTGCTGACAACTCAGGAAAGCTGCATCCCTTGTGACCACCCCAGTTCATCTCATAGACCATGTGCAGCCAGGGGCAGGAGGGAGTGGTGGCTGGAATCTTACGTGAGTATCTGGGGATAACCCCTCCTTTCACAGGGGAGTATTGGTAGCCCCATCACTACTATTGAAGACCCAACCATCACTGTATAGTTTGTTCCACCATGGGCCAGGGTCACCTGAAGGTCCCCACAGCAATTTGCTCCATAACGACTTTTCCCACAGACCTTGATTCCTGACCCCCAGACCCTCAAGGGAGCAGATCTGTCCCTGGAGCCCCCCATGCTTTGACATCAGTCATAGCAGCACCACCCACACCTTATCCCTGCAGCTGGCCCAGTGTACTGACCCAGGCTTTTGCAAGGCTTCTGGGGTTTGCACATGAAAAACACCACCACGGCACCCTCCATAAGCCTCCAGGTTTTGCATTTGTATGAGGGGACACATGGGCTTCACGGGCTCACTTGGGGAACATAAGGGTTCAGGGTTGCTCCAGGACAAATGATGTGTCTTCCACACCAGAGGGCCAGCCCACCCTGGCCACATCAGTGTAGGTCTCAACCCTGTGCACATATCCACATGGAGAGCTGGCTCCTGGTCCTAGTTCCACCCTGCCTGATGGGCCCAGACTGGGCTGCCCCTCATGGCCCCACAGCCGCTCCCTGGCAGCTGCCAGCTTCGCCTCCTGTTTTAAATTGCAGCCTGCTGGGGTTCCTGTGGCCCCTTGCCTGTGGCTCCCCTCCGGCTTGGCAACCAGGGAGTGCCTGGCCCTCTGAGGTGCTCTGGGCTGCTCTATCCAGCAGGCGTGGGCTGGGTGGAAAATGACCTCAGAGGGCGGGGTAGCGGGGCAAGCCTTGGGGAGACCAGGGGCTCCCGGGGCCAGCAGGTTCCCACGCCTCAGCTGCATCCAAACACTATGCCTAGATCCCTGGTTCTGTAAAGAGGAGGGAGAACCCCATTGTTAGCCCATTAAAGATGCCTTATGCGGCTCAGCTCCTTCGGGGGCTGCAATTGCAGGCTAGTGTGAAAGGAAACAGAGGACAAGGCTGGGCAGAGACAGACAGAAGACACTGCTCCTACAACCCACCCAGGCCTAGGTATCCCCCCCCCCACCCATGTAAGCCACAGGGAACAAGAAGAGCTTGAATGTCATCAGGGGTCAGCAGGACAGTTGTGACAAAATCTGGGGACTCATGATAGACTCACAGGAGAGGCAAGAGATATAGGGTGTTAGCAGCTAACAGGGTACTCTTTGGCCGGAAGGCCAGGACATTAGTAGTGTTCTCTTCACTGTAACAAAATTCCTCACAGAAGCCACCTCAGAGAGGAAGGGCTTCTTTCAGCTCACAGCTCACAGGATACAATCCAGCGTGGCAGGAGCTGGTGGTTCAGTTTGTGCCTCCGCTTGATCTTGGGGATCAGAGAGCAGAACATTTGGGTCAGAAGGAAGGCTGGGCTATAAACCTCAAAGTCTGCCACCTTCATCATGCCTCAGGCCTCACGGCTCCATAACTTCTCCAAACAGCCCCACCGGCTGGGAGCCAAATGTTTGAACATAAGAGCCCGGAGGGAGAGCAGACAGCATTTCACATCTGAACCATAACACCAGGGGGTGGGGCTGGGGCCCCAGCGGGAGGGGAGCTGGGCTGATAGAACCTTACTGAGCAGGAGACAGGGCCTGAAGTTGTGATCGTCTGACATGACAGGGTTCATCGGGCAAGAGGGTGGACAGAGCCCCTGCTTCCTCCACTCAGTCTCCTAGCTGGGTGCACCATCTTGGGCAGGGAAAGGAGGGGTGTGGCCACTTTGGTTTCCTGCGGGTGGGCTCAAGGACAGTTTGCTGGGCTCTGGTGGATCATCTATCCATGCATGGGTCATGTGGGAGAAGATTGTCAGTCTCTAGTGGGCTTCTGGATAGCAAGCAAGCCCAGATGGAGCCTGGGATCCCTAGACTGAGGGAGATGACTCTGCTGCTGCTGCAGGTTCTCACTGTCCCTTAGCTCATGGACGCATCACCCTGCCATCTCTGTGGTTGCGCCTTCTCCAGCTTTGTGTCTTACACATCACCTGTAAGGACTTGGAGTCTTTCAACCCAGGGCCACCTGATCTAGACTCCAGACTTCACCATATCCTGACACTGCGCCCATCGGCTCCCATACCACCCCCTCCATGGACACATTAGGGGCGGGACCTACCCTCCATTTCCCAGGCTGACTCCAATTCCCATTGTACTTGGCATCATGGGACAGAGGGTACATCACAACCTGTGAATCCTTGCAAGGAACGGATCAGAGCAAGTTTTTGGGTGACATAAAAAGTGTCCACACAAAGAATTATCAAAAAAAATTCAAAGGACAGGGTCAAGGAGATTCACAACTTCTGTGAGCCTCTTGGGTGAGGGACTGGACACTTTCAGGCTAGTGTCTCTGTCCCCAAAGTCTCTGGCAGTCAAGAGAAGGGAGTAGAAGAGTCTGCTGGCCCCTCAGACCATCTCCCAGGTCCTTTTAAATCTGTCCATCCACCTACACATCCATCTGTCTATACATTTATCCAGCTGTTTATATTTTATAAACTTCATTATAAAAACTTGCAAATAAATAAAAACATCACATATCAAAATTAACTAGGTCCAAAGTCTATACAACTCAATGAATTTCTATGCATTTGGAATGAAAGCTGTATAATTTCACGTTAAGTTTTGTACTTTAAGTCTCAAATTTATTTTGGGTACTTATCCACCACCAACTCAAACAAACCCTCTAGAACTATAAAAACACTTATCTTTATATCCTCTTAGAGATAATCTGTGTTCACCATCTGCATGCAGTCCTTCATTCTCTTACATTTAGTCTTTCTTGTTCTGTTTTCTTCATCTTACAATGTACCTACATGTACATTTGCTTACATATATACACATATTATTGGCTAGATTCTAGATGTATTATTGGCTGATAACTCTATTCATCTACCCATCCACTTGTCCACCCACATATCTACCTGTCCGTCTGTCTGTACATTTATCCATGTACTCACCTACCCATATGCCCATCTCTCTACCCATTCATCATCTATCATCTGTCAATGTACCTATCCATTCTTCTACCCACCCATCCATCTATCCATCCATCCACTCATCAAACCAGCCTGCCATCACTAATCTATTTGCATATCTGATATGATGTGATTCAGTCCATACATTCATCTCCTCATTAATTTATCTGTCCATCCATTTATTCATTTGGACATCTGATCTAGTGCTGAGTGGGAGAGGAGTCCAAGGCCCCTTTCTAGTTGTTTTCCCTAATGGCCACCAGGCAGGAAGCCCAGTCTGCAGCTGGAGCTCCGGGTGGGACCCTGGGCCTTCTGGCTGCTGTTTCTGCAGCTGAAAAGCATTTCCAGTTTACACCAATATAATTACTCACCCTCCTTTAGATGGGAGTGTACAGGGAGGCAGATGTCACTGGCCCAGGCTGATCCCTACTGCAGAGGACAGGAAAGCTGGTTATGGCTATGCCAGGATGGGAGGTGGAAGTGACTCCCCATGCCACTGCATCCATGGGTCAGGACACAGAGAAGGCCTGAGGGCACAGTGCCATCCCATGAAGACAGGCAGGAGATGACAGGGTCGGGCGCCTGGACCTGAGAGGGAGCTGTCCTTGGCAGAGGTGCTAGCCAGTATGACCAGGCTGCCAGAGCCCTGGGAACCCAGCCATGGGTGCCGGGCTCAGGGTGGGGCTGGCCCCCAGCTCTGGACAGTCAAAAGGAGGGGTGGGATTTCTAGGGAAGGGACATACAGAGTCTTGAAAAGGTCTGGCCCCAGTGGCTGCTAAGGGATAGGGCAGTGGTTAACAAGTTGGCCCCGTTTAACACTGCGTCTGTGAACTTGAGGCCAGCTGGGCTAGACGGTTGAAGGCCACCTTCCATAGAAGTGATCTTCAGGGTGGTGTCTGGAGGGGTCTTTCTGGTAACCCTGGGTTCTAGAGAGAGTTGGGGCACTTGGCTGACCCCAGTCCTTCGTCAGCACCAGACACACTGTCCTTCAGGCTTCTCATTTCCTTGTAGATCCATGTTGGGAGAAAGTGGGTCTGGGTCAACTTATTTTACCACCACAGACAGAAGCCAGTGGGATTAGTCAGCTCCCTTTCAGAGCCCATCATGGAGGCACCCTGTGAGCCACCAAGCCCTGGACATGAGTGAACCAGGCCATGGACTCTCCCTGCGCTGCCATCAGCCATGTGTGTCTGGGCAGTGAGTGGCCTGTCGTCCTTTTGCCCCTAGCGTGGGCTGCAGTGGACAACGGAAAGTCTGTGCAGTGCAGTCTGAGTGGGCACTAGGGGGCAGAGGGAAGCCTGAGAGGTCAAGAAGGACCTCCCCAGCCCACCCACCTACTTATCATTAACCCCTTAGGGCTAGGAACCCGGAGTTAGGAAGTAGGGGCCACCCACCTACTTATCATTAACCTTTAGGGCCAGGAACCCGGAGTCAGGAAGCAGGGGCCACGCACTGTGAGCTGAGAATAGGTCTAGGTTTGGCACCTAGGTGACTCTGCAGAGCTTGAGAGTCACAATAGATGCACTTCTTAAGTGCTTCCTGTGTAATGCTGCTCAACTGAACCCACACCCAGGGAACCGTCTTGGTAGTCCTGCAAGAAGAACTGTATTTGCTACCTGCCACGGTGCCGACCCATGACACTGCCCAAAGGTCTGTGTGTGAAAGGCTTGGCTTCTCAGTGAAGCAGTGATGAGGCTTTTGGGGAGTGATGAGGGTCTTAATTTCTGTGTATGTATGAGTGTGTTCACGTGTGTGCGAATGCACATATGAAGAAGACAGCCTGCCATCACTAATCTACTTGCATATCTGATATGATCTAGTGATGTTGACACTTGGCTGACGAAGGACTGGGGTCAGCCAAGTGCCCCAACTCTCTCTAGAACCCAGGATTACCAGAAAGACCCCTCCAGACACCACCCTGAAGATCACTTCTATGGAAGGTGGCCTTCAACCGTCTAGCCCAGCTGGGGCTCATCAGCCAGCCTAGCCTACTCAGAGAGTTCCAGATTAATGAGAGACCCCATCTCAATAAACTAGGCAGGTGCCTGAGGAACAGCACCCAGGATTGACCTCTAGCCTCTGTCTCTGTCTCTGTCTCTGTCTCTGTCTGTCTGTCTGTCTGTCTGTCTGTCTGTCTCTCTCTCTCTCTTTCACACACACACACACACACACACACACACACCTTTCCTTGAGCATTTCAGCATCTGTCTTGTCCCAGTGATAAACTGCTGACAGCACACAGAACCTGTCCAGGTTTGCAGAGGTTCAGGGTTCTCATGGGGCACAGTCCGGTTCCCCAGGGCCATTTTTACTCTGCCCCTGTCACTAGCATTTGTCCTTGAAGGACTCTGGGAATGTGTGCATAGACTTGTCCATGAACCTGTCACTCTATAGGCAGTGGAACTCCTCCTCACTCTCTCAACAGGATCCTAGCATCTGAGTCCTTGCTTGGAGTCTCTATCTGGGTGGTGACACTCAAGGCCTACACCTAGAACAAGTGAGCTATGAACGCATTTACCATGGAGGTCATCTGTGTCTATTAGTCACAGGACCTCAGGATTGGGAGAAGTTGAAGGAGACCCTGCCTTCCTCCCTCAAGGAGAACAGGAGATGAAGTTTCTTGAGAACATGGTCTTAGGTTTGCCCACCCCTCATCCTATAGTGGTTTCTGTCTCTGTGGGGCCTTAAGGGGATGTCAGAGGCACAGACCCCTGGCAGGGGTTCCCATTCCCTTCATAGCCTATACTAAGGGCCTGTGTTCCTCTGTCCCCTGTCCTCGGGCCAGTCCTCCTTGGGGAGTTCTTCCCTTGCTATCAACCTGGTAGCCAGAAACAACCTGTCAAAAAGACTTAGATCCGAGCTCTGTCTGTGTCTCTCTCCCCACCCCTGAAGCTAAGGGGTTACACTATGACCCATGGGGGTGGTCATCATTTCTCCAGAGCTTAACAACTCTCCCGGGGATCAGTCCCCCGAACAGCGGTGAGGAGCACTGCAAAGGAGTCTCCCCTGCGGCCTGACTCACTTCACATTGCTTTGGTGTACCGCATTTGCCAGCTCCGCAGGCGTGTAATCCCCCCGTTTCCTAGGCCCAGCCTTGTAATTAGAAAGGCTTTCTCTTCCCTCACTTGAGCCAACCTCAGGCTCCAGCCACGACTTCCGAGAGAGACGTGCCCACCACCTCCCAGGCTGGGGAACAGAGCCCAGAGCCGGCTTCCTGAAGATGGAATCCCAGAGTTTCCCCAAATGAGGAGTGAGCCAGGAACAACAAACAGGAACACAGGCATTGGTGGGAGGGGTGGTTCCCCACCCCAGGAATCCTTGTGGGGGGCCGGGGGCCCACTAAGATCCTGTGGCTGAGAGATGGGATCTGCCTGGAGCCAGCCTCAGTGTGGCCCTCCTCCCCTAGAGCGGCTGATTCGGTCTCTGCTTTGGGGATTTGGGACAATTATGTACAGTGGTTTGTGGGTTTTCTTTGGTAATTGCCAGTTACCGGTCTGTGACTGCAAAGAGCCCCAGCCAGAGGCAGGGACAGCACCTGGGTTGCTGCATTGGTGGGTTATAGGAGGGTCTGGCCTGGCCCACATGCCCGGGTTGGGGAACAATCAGGATAAAGTGGCTGAGGGAAACCTAACTGGACTCCTAGGCTCCTGTCTCTTGGCGATCTTCAACTTTGGGGCAGCTATATCTAGGTTCTTTGTTGACCACGAATCAAACAAGTGCTGGGGCCACATTAAAACTTCTACTTCAGAGATTTCAGGACAGCTGGAAACCACTGGAGACACCCAGATGTTTACCATGTCAGCCAGAGATGACCCAGCGTGTACATACAGGCAAAGAGGGTCTCTGTCCAGGGCCACTGTCCCAGAGCCAATTTTGGAGACTGTTCCGTGAGGTGCTGGGAAGACATATTCTTTTGTGTCTGGGGGAGATGTTCTGTAGATATCCATTAGGTCCATTTGAGTCATAACATCTGTTAGCTCCAGTGTTTCTCTGCTTAATTTTTGTCAGCCACCCTTCCCATGGCATACCTGACTCCATGCAGACATCTGTTCTCAAGCCTTCCTACCTTCTCTACTTGGAAAGAGACAAGGCTTGGGGCGATCTCTATGAGAGACAAGCATATCCGAGAGGTACAAAAGAATGTGAGGGACCTGGGACCATTGGACATAGTTATCCAAAAAGCCAGCATGTCCAGTCTATCTTCAGCAGCAATGGAAATAGGGGTTGCCAGTTGCTAAGGTTCGGTTGGCAAGGCCTGCAAAGCCAGACTCCCGAAGGGGGAGGTCTCAGGAGCTCTCAAGGGAAGGTGCTCACATCTGCACATTGCCACAAGGCACTGCACACCAGGGAGCGCTTGAGAAACCTCAGCTGGGCATGTTGAAGGGGATGGGGATCACTGAATGGGCACTACAGGGTAAGTTCCTGCCTCAATGTGAACTTCTGCATCCTTGCGTACTCTCTATACTTCATGGGCATGCGTTTAAGATGTCCAAAACCCAGGACTCTAAAACCACAAGCAGAAAGTTCATGGGTTTCTGTGGGATTGCTGCTGCTACTGAGAACACTCAAGACCCCTGTCTCTCCCTGTCATAAGGCAGGTGACATCCTCCAAGATGCTTGAGTAACAGTCACTCATCTCAAACAAAAATGTGGGGTCCACAGCGCTGGACTTCCCGTAACCCTGGAAAACAGAGACAGTTAAGACATCCCATCTGGGCTTGGAGGCACAGATCTGTCAGGAGCATGGAAAGTTCAAGGTCAGCCTGCACAACTTAATAAACTCTGTCTCAAAGTAAAAAGGGTTTTTTGTTTCTGTTTTTGTTTTTTAAGACCTGTAGCAATAGCTCAGTGGTAGAGTATTTGGCTATTATGTGCAAGACCCTGGGTTCCATCCCCTTCATCCCCTGAAGATATCCAGTCCCTTGTCATTTCAACAGACAACAACCTCCAAGGGCTACCACCCTCAAACTACTTTCAAGGGAAGGACCCTTCTTCCTGACTGGGGCTTACTATTCTTGGTCATGTAGCAGCCTAGAACTCTGAGAAATTTAGTCTATTTATGAACTAGGTAGACCTTTTCCTTTATGATTTATGGTATTGGCATCATGTTTAGAAAATTTTCCCCAGCACAATTTTATTAACATATCATGTTTCATTTTCTTTGCAGTTAAGTTTCTACAGTCTGGAGGGAAAAAAAACCCTCCTTCCATCCACCTGGAATCTTTTTTCTTTGTGGCAGTGTGAGGCAGGGATCTAATCATCTCTCCATTCTTGGCTAGTCCTACAGTCCACCCACTGTCCACTGTCCACTGGTTACCAATGAGCTCCTCTTCCCACCCTTCCTGCATACATGGTCTCCTCCCAGCCTCTGTTCTCTTCCACCAACTCCAGTCAACCTACAGAAATGAACATAATCAGCCTGGTTATGCGTGACTCCAAAACAGCTGGTTAATTCGCTGAAAAGAATCCTGTACCAGATGTTGGGGGGATCATGTAACCCAAGGGTCGTGTCTTTATTTTCAGTTTTAGCTGAGGATTTTGATGACCGTTTGTCCACTGACTCACCCAGCAAGTACGTATACAATGCCTTCTGGGTGTCCGGCACTGGACTGGGTTGGGGGCCAGCAGTGAGTGGCACTTACTCTTTGTACCTAGAAGTCAGGCACAGATGGAGGCAAGTGCACATCCCAGGTAATTTCTGGAAGGGACACATGTCACCAAAGAAACCACAGGGTGTGAGCTAACATGGCTGTTCAGGGATAGCTTAATGGAAGGGGCAACATTTTTGCCTAGGTCGGAGACACATCTTGCAGCATTCAAAAGTTCAAGGTGGAGCAACCCAAGATAGAGGAAAGGAAAAGATCTGTGGTAGAAACACTGTCCCTTGGGCATTGCCAACTGCAACAGGGAGTGTGGTGGCAGAGTGGGAGTGTGGGAGGTGGCCAGGTCCCAAAGCAGAAACGCGGAGGGCAACAGCTCAGTGTGGTGGACATCCATCCAAGCCCACGGCAGGAACTGGCCTGAGTCAAGGGCGAGGGTTCTGTCCACCACATGTAGGTCAGCCACGCTGCAGCCTCTGCCTCCCCGTGGGACTCTCATCAGCTGACATCCCACTCTCTAGCCAGCTGTCTCAGCCCTTGCTGGCCAGCCCCAGGTCCCCTGCTGAGTTTTCATCCATGTGACCGTATGGTTTCTGTGATGCCCTCCTACCCTGGCGTATCCCTTCTGTCCTGCCTGGAAAGCCAGACCTATGCTTCATAGAAGAAACCTGGGGGTAAACTGTGGGTGGGTCACTGTGAGACCATCAAGCACATTTTTTAGTTTTTAAGGCAAGATGTCTCGTGACTCAGTTTACCAAATCACACACAGGAAGGATCACAGGTTGGAGAGTTATTATGGACAGACACGGAACAGACATAACTGTGGTTCAGTTTCAGTGGTCAGGCAGGGAGATGGACTCAACTCAGCCTTCAGGGATGGCAGGGTGTCCATGGATCCTGATCCCACCTAGCCAGGGAGAAGGACAGTCAGACTCCAGCCACTTGGCTAGGTCCAGACTGGGTAGAGGTGTTTGGGCCCAGCAGCTGTCCTTCCAAGGACCCCCGGGGCCTGATGGGAGGCTAGTAATTGGGCTCTGGCTGTGATTTGGGCACAGCCGTGGGGGCTGCAGGGGGAGCGCTGTGGGGGAGGTGTCTCACTCAGCATTAAGCCTGGCTCCGCTCAGCCGGCTGTGGAATTCCTCCTCTGATCCGGCTCCAGATTGGCCCAGGAAGAAATTGGGGGAGAATTGATTGGTGCCATGTTATACAAGCACGTCCCTCATGACAGACGCCAGGCGACTGCGGTGTGGAGCCCTGGCCCAGCCCCATTCTTCCCCTGGGATCCTCTGGCTCCAAGACTTAGAACCCCCCTTTCCTCCTCCACCCCATGTACCCCTGGCCTGCCTGCCAGGCGCCTAGGAGGGGAGCTGGGATACCCCATTGAGTCATACTCACTTGCCAGAGGCAGGACCCTGGGGTCTCCTGGGTGATATTCATTATGTGGGGGTTGGGTTTATCCTATCTGCTGGCTGGCTGACAGATCCAAGACCCAGAGCTGCAGACACACTGGTCCTAAACATCCCCAAAATAGAGATGCTCACCCTGAAAAACAGAGGTAGGCAGCACTGGCCTGGGGGAGCTCCAGGCTTCAGTCATTTCTTTTGTTCCTACCAAGACTGGGGACAGGGATCTGAAGGGGAACAGGTAGACTTCCTGAGGGAGGTGGCAGGCAGGAGATGAACTGCAGTGGTTGGAGCATTGCGCCAGGGCATGTTCCACCATGCCTGCGGAGTGGGGTATCCCTGAACTGGATATGAAGAAGGGAGTTCTCATGCACACAGGAGCCAAATCCTTGCAGCAAAGGAGCTAAGTCTTCTTGTCCTCTGGGATCCTGCCCTGGGCTCAGGCGCTTCATCACCCGGAATGGCCTTCCTGATACTCCAGCAGGCTGGAATTGCAGATAGAACCCCCTTCCAGAGCTACCAGGCCCAGAGTGGCCTCCCTGGTTGGGCTCAGGCCCAAGGACAGGCGGAGTCAGGCAGAGGGTTGTGGGAAGGCCCATTCATGGTGCCAGGAAGGGAAAGCACCCAGTGGCTTTGGAAGCCAAAGCTGCTGGGTTCACCGTGTCTCGAGCCTTATGGGCAGGAACACTGTGAGGAGACCCTGCCCCAATGGCCTCAAAGGAGGCATACAGAAGGAACCTCAGAAAGGATAGTCTGGATCTCAGCAGCAGAGAGCCTGGTCGGGGACTAGATGTACACAGACCCCCAGGCATCGATGGGTTCTGAGCTCCAGTTTTCCTGGCTGCTAAACCAGCCAGCTGGGCTCTGCTCAGCCTGCAAGGCCATTGTGTGGAGCCCCCATGGGGCTGGGGGACGCTGCCTGTGGACACTGGCCACCTGCCGTGGGGCCTCTGAGGACCTAGGACTATCCCTCCTATCCCGTTGTTTTGTGTTTTGGACAGCTCTGGGCTGCCAACTAGCATTAACATCCATGCCCATCTCCAGTCCCGGGGAGCATCAAGTCAGGACAAGTTGCATTTGGACTCAAGTCTTGCTATGGAACCAAGGGTTTGTGATCATCCTGGGTCGTCCCTGTGTAAGTGGCCAGTGGCTTAGACCCCTCTTCTGAGGGACAATGAAGCTAAGCTCCAAGGCTACAAAATTGTCCTGTCTTTAGCCTGCTTGAGGGGTGCTCACCTCCTAGTGAGTAACGAGGGTGATTGATCCCAGCACCCAAAGGCAGCTGTGAAGCAGCCTAGCATCTGTTGTCAGAGGCCTAGCTATACAGCCCTGGTAGTCTACCTTCAGTTGACCGGCCTATACTTAGGGTGAGGAGAATTGCCATTATGCATGTGTTCCTGCCCAGGGTGGGGCAGTCCAGAGGAGCCAGACTGGGGTCTCCACCTTCAGTGGAGTGGCAGGCTGACCCACAGGCTACCTACTCCATGGAGAGTAGCCCTTCTACAAGCTCATCTCTGTCAGCTGCCGGAAGACGGGCTGTGGGGGCAGAGATATTGGGGAGAGGGCACTTAGAGGGGGCTGGGTGGCCAGTGAGGGCAGGCAGTGGGCAGGGGGGAGACTTTTCAGCCAAGTTAGCACCTGCTATCAAGAAGAAAGGGGACCTGCTCCAGATGATACGACAGACTTTGAAGATCCCGCATGGAAGGCCTCACCCTCCCTGGGGAGCAGAAAGGGCATGGGATAGGAGGCCGGTGGGGGGCAGGGGAGGGAGAGGGAACTGGGATTGACAAGTAAAACAAGATTGCTTCTAATTTAAATTAAAAAAAGAAGAAGAAGAAGAAAGGGAGCAGCCTCATTTGCCCATGGGCTGGCTCCTGTCATCTCCCAGCCACAAGGACAGTCTGTTCTGTCCCCTTGTTCCAGATAAGACTACAGAGGCACAGATAGGTGTAAGTATCCCAGTGGTAAGGAGTGTTAACTCAGGCATCCTATCTCCTGCCCTAACCAGCATACACTGACGCCCTCACTCCTCAGACCCAATTCTCTGGTGCCCACAACCTGGGTATAGCTAGGATGTGACCTTGGATTGCTTCACACATGCTGTGCCAGCCCAGCACCATAGAGCAGGAGATGGGGCAGAAAAACAGACATCTTCATTCCGCAGGCCTGGCTGTGTGCTGTGCCCTGACCTGGCCCAGCTTACCCGTGCCCCCACCCTGCTGGGCCCATCGTGCCCTCCTCCGCTCGCGCGGCTGGCGGCAGGGCCTCCCCGTGTGGGACCCGGCAGCCACCTGCTGCCCACAGCCGCAGCCACACAATGAAGCCCTTGTGAGTAACGGGCAGCAGGCAGTGCCTCCCAGCCCACCCCAGCTCAGAGACCCGTTGTGTGGGGCGGCTGCCCTGGATGGGCAGCATGGATCCAGCTAGGATGGCCTCACCCATCCTGGACCACAGTGTTCCTGCCTCTCCCTAGCACTCCATTGGTCCCACTCCTGTCTCCTGGTGGTCTGCCTGCCTGGGGATGAGAGGACTGCACTATGGGCTGATTGCCAGGGGTCTCCAGCAGGCAGGAGTTGAGGGTTGGGTCACCTTGACCTAAAATTCTGCCTTCTCAGATCCTGGCAGGAAACAAGTAGCAGAGAATGAAGCCACCCCAAGCAATGTTGGAGATTCATCCTGCTGGGGAGTCCTGCAAGGTACTGCTCAGGGGAAAGACATCAGCTATAGGAGGGCTCGCAGTGTCCATATGTGGCCATGAGGAGGTCTGGAAGTCGCCAGTCCTCAATAGGGCTCGGGCATTTCATGCCAGGGGCTATAAAGGTCCCATGCAAAACGTCAGAAACTAAAACAAAAACAAACAAACAAAACCCCAGTCATTCCACTGGACAGACGCCACAAGCCTGTTGGGTAGGCAGTCAACAGCCAGGTGCTGCCTTCTAGCATTTGACTCTCGGGTGCTTAAGTCAAACCTGTTGTGGGAGGGAAAGAACTGGGCTCTATGGTGTATGAGGAAATGCTATCACAGTGTCTCTCTCTCCCCACCCCTGGGATGTGGCTGAGTCCACAGGTCGACCAGAGGTATCTCTGCGGTGGACAAAAGAGGGACAAGTCAGTGAATTTAGGATGCTGAACTCCGGGGAGAATAGGCCCAGAGAAGCTGAGCTGATTAGAGGGGTGGAGGAGAGCTCAGAGTCCAGATCCAGCCAAACCTAAACCCATTCTCTCATTTCATAACCCCATGCCTTTACTGAAGGAGGCTACTGTTTCTGTCGTTTGCCTTGTAAGCCTTCAGGGTTTGAAGTAGACCCCGAGTGGGGCAATAAGTGCCCAGGGACGACTTAGTAACTTCACCACCTTCCATCTCTTGGAAAACCTGGCCTCAGTAACTGAAGTTGGGTGTGTGGCTCTTGAGGGCATCCCCACTCACCCTAACCCAGCAGCCGTGGCAGGATTCCCCAGCTCTAGTGTGAGCTTGCCCAGGTAGCCCTTTGCCCACAGGACCTACAGAAGTGTCAGGTGTCAGGAGACAGACCGGAGACTGCCAAGCCTTTGGAAGAGCCTCGCTCTGTCAGCCAGGAGGCCGGGGCTCTATGCTTGTCAGCCTTGGGCTGCCCATGGCCACTAGCCCTGGAGTCCACAGATCTGCTGGTGAGTCCTGACTAGGGCTTTGAATTCACTGAGAGGGGTTCCTCACCTGCTCTGTAAAGGGCAGCAGCTCCCCTATGTGAGGTAGTAAGCCTGGACTCATACCTCCTCAGTGGTATAGGGCAGATCCCTGAACTAAGACGGGCTGGATTCCTAGCAGAGGTCCCTCCTCCTCCACCCCCACCTCAGAAACTGCCTCAGCTCAGTCTGCCCTTGAGGGAAGAACTCTTTCCCCACAGGCATGCTCCAACCCGGCTGCTGCTGGCTGCAAGCTCAGGGGTCCCCTGGGTTTGTGCAAAGCTGAGGATTTCCTCTGGATCCCGGGGCCACAGCTGTGCTCACATGTATGGGGGAGGGGGACACTAGTTGGCGGGAACCAGTAAGGGTTGCAGGCGTCAGCTGCTGTGCCACACTAGCTGGTTGCAATGGTAGTTCAAGGCATGGGCTGTAACCAGGAGCGGGGCTAGGGTGTGACACTTGCCGGGGTGGGGGGCAAGAAGGCCATGTGTCTCCAGGGTGAGGGGGTGTGCCCTGGCTGGGGGAGAAAGAATGCTTTGCACCGCACTCTGATTCCTCACTGCTTCCTGGACACAGGGAGTTTTAGTCGGGTTTCTCTTGCTGTGGTAAAACACAAGGACTAAAAGAAACTTGGGGAAGAAAGGATTTCTTTCAGTTTACAATTCTCAGGTCACACTCCACCACCCAGGGAAGTTAGAGCGTGAACTCAAGGCAGGAGCTGGAGAGACCAGAGAAGGGCCGCTTACTGGTTTGCTCCTCATGGCTTGTTAATCTGCTTTCTTAGACCATCCAGAACTACCTGCCCAGGGGTGGCACTGCCCCGCATCAATTATTAATCAAGAGAATGCTCTACAGATTTGTCTACAGGCCAATCTTGTGCTTGCCTTTTCTCGATAAGATTCCCTATCCCTAAGTAGGCCTAGGTTTGTGTCAAATTGACAAAAAAAAACCAAGTAGCACACAGGGTCAGGGGTCAGCGCTGATACAGTCAGTAGCAGCACAAGGACCTGAAGAGGTGGGAGCCTATCTCTGGCCGTAGCCGTCAGCCCCAGTCTTCCTCCTGGGCAGCTGCCCTTGGTCAGGGTGCTGTAGCGCTCGGTGGGGTCAGTGTCTGAGGCAGGCTGCAGCAGCTGTGGTCAATCGGCTAAGGGCGCCAGGCAACCCTCTGTGCCGGTATCAAAACGCACACCTTGGAAGAGAAGGAAAAGATAAAGAGACAAGGGCCACATGGGATGGGTGGCGCTCCTGCCTGTCCTCCCATCTGCTCTGCCCAGCCTCTCAGAGCCTCTGTCAGCTCTGGAGATCCCAGGGGTAGAGAGACTGGGCTGCCTTGGGAGCTGGGTGAGGCTGAGGGGAGATGCCACGTGTCCTCATGGGTTGCCACAGTGTCTGGGATGACTGAGACTTGGCAGTGGGGTCACTTCATGCTCATTAATTTAGGGAGTGCTCATGGGGAGGGTGGTATGGGGAAAACCCAGCTTCCATGAACAAGCGGAGCTAGTCTGGTAGACAGGGAGCACAAGAGAAGGAGATGTTCTCACCTGGCCCCTGACCATAAGGCCAGCCAGCCCTGCCAGCCCTGGGGGCAAATCCAGTGGACCTTGAGGGACTGAGCCTAGGCCTTGGCTTCTTAGCCTTAGTTCCTTCTGATGGGGTAAGGCAAGGATGTCAGATTAAGGTGTGGCACACAGGCCAGCTGGGGGCTGAGATGTACACGAAGCTGCCTGCCCCCAAGCACCTCCTCCTTCCCCTATGATAAGGGCTTTATCAAACTCAGGGATGGCTGTATTCTGTCTGTGGTAAATAATTAGTGCCAAATATATGCTTATTCCTCTTGGGAGTTTTAGCTGGCATCCTGAGAGGTGGGGTCTTCCTCTGGGCATTTGTGGAGCCCATGGGCCATGTAGGACCCAGGCTTTTCTCTGGGATGGCCCTGGCTTGTGACAAGACCCTTTGGTAAGCCCCCAGAAGGCATTAGAGGGCAGACTTACACTGACTCAGTGGAACTCCATGTAGCTGCTGCCACAGGCAGCTGGGGTCAATGCAGAGAGATGGTAGAACGATTGAGCTGAGCCGAAGGTCTTAATGGCAAAACCACTTACTTCAAGAGAAAACATGATCCATGGCTAGCCCAGAACAGACACATGAGGGTCTGGAAAAGAGAAGCCCCAAGGACCAACGACCCCAGGAGCTGCTGCAAACCTGCTGTTGAGATATTAAACTTCTGCCCTGGGGAAGCGATAAAATAAACATCCACCCGGAGTGTCTCTCAGAAGCAAAGGCTTCTATGATGAGAAATCCAGAGCCAGTCAGGGCCCAAATCACACCCTCAGATGTTGGAAGATCCTGAGGAAGAAACAACCCAGATGGACCTGCCTCCAGCCCTGGCTCCTCACAGTCAGGAGTTCAGCAAGGTGTGTCCGTCCCTGGGTGGAGGGTGCTGAAGGAGCCGGGGCTGAAGCTGCCTGGAAGGAGGGGACAGTGACAGCTATGAGACTGCTTTGGGTGAGCAGGGCCATGCTGTCCTGGGGACTGTGTCTGGTCCAGGCCTCCAACACGTGGCTCAGGACAGGACCAACTGGGGGAGCTGGGTGACTTCTTGCCCTCCTTGTCCTCCCTGATGTCCTCTCTGTCTCTGTCTCTGTCTGTCTGTCTCTCTCTTTCTCTGCCTCCCTTTCCTCTTTTTCAGACTATGTAATTCAGACTGACTCGAGACTCTTGACCCTCCTACCTCGGCTATAATTACAAGTGTGGGTCACCCACTGGCTCTTCCTCTTCCTCAGAGGTCACAACCAATGATTCCCAAGGTCCTGGGGACTAAGCCACTGGGCAACTCACCTGGACACCTCCAGGCGTCCCAGGGATCTGTTCTCTGGCCCCAATCCACTGCAGCTGGAAATGGGTAGAAGAATCTTTGGTTATCTGGTTCTTTCTCCCTCTTAGCCAACCGAGTCATACACTCCCGAACACATCTGAGGCAGACATCATTCATCGAGCCCTGCACACTCACAACCTGGATAGCGTGACCTTTGAGGCTCTGGCTTGAGAAATGCAACACACACGCATGCATACACATATACCTGCATTCACACACACGTGCAGGAACATGCACTCACACACCCTGTCTGGGCCTCTGCTCAGACACAGCACTCACCCAAGCTCAGGCTTCAACAGGACTTCTCTCTGTCAGGCTGCACGGGAGCCTGCCTCTTGGTCTATGACCTGTGGCCATGTTGTCCCAGTCTCTGCCTGTGTTGTCCTCAGGGAAGTTCATTCCTGGATCTGGAACCATCTGATCATCTTATCACAACTGCAAAAGTCCCACTTCCAAGTAAGGGTTCCAAGCAGGACTGAATTTGGGGGGTACTTTACCCCAGTGCAGGTACCGGCAGTAGGAGGGCAACATGCCAGGACCCCCAGCTTCTGTGTAGAGGGGGCTCCATTATAACCCTCTCAGGTCCCTCCACTCCTGCTGGAGTTCTCCTGGGCCCCGAATGGGAGCTGTCTCCATCTTTCGAGGGGTTGTGCTAGGCAATGATGGTAGAGCCTGCCATGAACAGGGTGGGACTCAGAGGGGACAGCAATGATGTCGGGCAGGTAGGGAAGACTTGGGGGGGGACAGGGGAAGGATAGAGAGACTAGGAGGCTGGAGAGAGGGGGAGGGGAAGATCAGGCTAAGGGGAAAGGAGAGGTCAGGGGGAGAAGAGGCCAGAAAAAGAGGCCGGGGAGGCTATCATTGCTCAGAGCTGGGCATGGGGGTGAGAGGGAGACCCAGGATAGGTCCCAGTTTGGAGCCTTAGACCAGAGAAGTGGGGTACCATATTCTGTGGCTAAGGCCAGCTCAGGCTGGACACAGGGTCTAGCGTCCCTAGGGCAGGGTGGGTTGCTGGGAACAGCATGGGGAGGACAGCAGTGATAGATGACAAGTGTTTACAGATGGTGTGAGTGGCCCTTCACCTGGCCATAGCTGGGTGTGTGGAGTAGACATGGACCACAGGCTAAAGGGTCAGTGAGGACAGTGACCTCAAGGTATCAGGGCTTGGTGGGAGAGCTGCATTAGAACAGAGCCTCCATTGGATCAGACAAGAAGGAAGCAGCCAAAAGGCGCATCCCTTGTGTCCAGCCACACGCCGCAGTCACATGAGCCCCTGGCCGTTTGCTGCAGCTCATCCTAGTGGCCACAGGTGATGCTGCTCCACAGACACCATGCTCTCCTCAGACCTGAGGCCCTAAGCCCAAGCTGGCCCGGGACCCCCAGAGCTGAGTCGATGAGGCTCAGAGCTCTGCACCCCTGGGATCCATCTTTGGCTGGCTGGGCTGGGGTAGGGGGCCACACCTGCTCCGGGGTGGGATGGAGGGTGCTCTTCCGGGCCTGCAGCTGTTGGGCCTGAGGACAGACAAGGCCTCTGCTGCAACAGCTGGGCCGGAGGCTTGGGAGCCAGGAGAGCCCAGAGCCCAGGCAGCCCCCACAGGGGATCGGTTACAGCGGCTGCAGATGCTGGGGGGCTGGGTGAGGAGAAAAGGAGCAGAGGGACTGAAGGCTCCCCCAGACCACCCTCCTCACGCCAAGCTCCCTACCTCTGATGCCCTGTGTGGCCTGAGACCCCGTCACAGTCCCTTTAGGGTTGCTTCCCACCACGACACCCCAGCTATCCCCTGAAGCTCTCTGCTCAGGGCCGCGGCAAGCTAGACTGTTTGGGAAGCCCCTCCTCTAGCCTCTGGGCAGAGTGCAGTGGCAGCTGCTGTTGTCCTAACTGAGCAATGCCCACTGCCCAGCAGGTGTGTGAGGGAGAGACTTCCCGGTGAGTGAAAATTCAGGGTTACCCTCGTGTGCACATGCTGCTACCCATGGATCCCTTGGAGGATCCACTCCAGAGACAAAGACACACTAGTGTACAGGCGTCACCCGGGACATCTTTTGAGTGAAAGAGTATCGTCGTGGTAAAGGGACTGCCATGCAGTCTTGCCTCCTGAACTCTGAGGTGTGGAAAGGAAGCTGGAGTCTCACCCTGCTGGGGCCCTGGGAGGGGAGTGGGTGTCACCTCCCTGTCCTCTGGCTCTGACAGCCTGGCATCTAGCAAAGCAAGAAGCAGGGCCAGACCTGGGCCAATAGCAGCAGAGGCATGTAATGGCAAACTCAGCAGTCCCGGTGCTGGGTTCTGGCCAAGAAGCTCCCACTAAGACAGCCCCACCTTCCAGGCACTGAAAGCATGCCTCAAGCCACGCTTCATATAGGGCCCCAAGAGCCTGGAATGGACAAGCTGGGGGTAGGTGGCCCAGGCCTTTCCAGGTGCTAAGGGATACCACTGCAGGGCTCCCTCTCTCCCCAACAGACCTAGCCTATAGCCCACATGGGGCCAGAGCAGGCAACTCCTTGCATCCCAGAATCTTGGGTGCTATCCGCTTGCCCACCTGGCCACGGTCCCTGACAGCCGGTTCAGCGAGGGACAGACTCAACTCTTGAGCCAAGGACACATTGGCCTGGCTACTGAAGGACCGAATGACTGGTTTGCCAGGATTTGGGGGGATTTTGAACCATCTGCTGTGGCAGGTGTGGTCAGCATGACTAGCAGAGTCCATGGGCTGCCTGGAGGATGGCCAGCCAGCTGCTGGGGGGCTGGGTTTGCCAGTCTGGCCACTTGCCTGGGGCAGCAGAGCCAAAGGAGAGAGGATGGAGCACAGAGAGGCAGATCACTGTCCCCTGCCTGGCGTGGTTCAGGCTCCCAAATGGACACTGTGGCAGCTGGTCAGCAAGGCGAAGGCCTCCTTGGGGATTTCCGGTCTAGTCCTGCAGGTGGGGAGTTCAACCATGGCATGGAAAACTGTAAATATAAGGCAGTAGGCAGCATACTGAGGACTCTGCCCTCATCTCGGGGACTAGTGATGTAATTGCCATGATGCTGTGCAATGAGCTTTCATGAGCTGTGTGGGTGCCCCCCACTGGCCAATGTTGGCCTGTTCCAGCAGATCGCAATGAGCAGATGGACCCTGGGCACTGGATAGCAGCAGCCTGGGAGCGAGGGTTGCATGGAGGAGCTAGAGGCAACTCTGAACATCCCCCTGCTGGATAGAAGGTTTAGAGGTGCTTAGGCAGGGTGGGGCAGGAAGAGAGCTGCCTGACCTAGGACCCCCAGAAGCAGGTCTTCTAAGGCTATGAAGGTCACTGAGGGAGCTTAGCCAGGCATGCATGGTAAGCAGGTCTATGCGAATAAACAGAGCAGCCTAAGGATGCCCCCACAGAGGTCAAGGGTGGGCTTTGGCCAGGGTTTCTCTGGGAGCTGACCATTACGCCCTGAGTCAGACAGGTCCTCTCCTCCTTCCAGGTTGCCCCACCAGGTGAGAAGCAAGGCTAGTGAGGGCTAGGGCTGAGGTGGAGCTATAGACGTGTAACGTCATGCTGAGCGACACTGAGGAAGGAGGCTGCTGGGCCCGGCTGATACTGGAGGAGTAGAAGTGGACTCCCCGTGCAGGCTCAGGAACCCAGGCTGCCTGTGAAGCTAAGCCTGAAAAAGCTACAAGGGCTAGCCCCCCCAAGCCAATCTGAGGAGGTGCCACTAGGGCAGGTCCCCAAGGAGAGAGCAGAGGAGCTCTCGCAGTTACTGGTTTCACCCTCCTGCCATGAGCGCAGAGGAGCCAAGGCTGGAACGCTGATCTGGGGTGCAGGCTTGCCTGGGAGAGCACACTGAAGAGGTCTGACTAGGCCCTATGGCAGTTGCTCCTGGGACTTTCTGAAGGAGTTTGATGGTGTGTTACTGAGGGCAGGGGAGGGTAGCGGAGGGGTAACCGGACAGGCGGCACAGTACGAGCTTTTGAAAAGCCACTTCCTAGCCTATGGGTAAGGGTCACTGGCCTGGAAGCCGGGGCCCTTGAACTAATTCAGGAAGGAACCGGAATAGAAGAACTTTGGCTCAACCAGTCCAGACCAGCAACAAAGCCCTGAACTGTCCTTAATTCAGCTGCATGTAGTGACCACTATAGCCACAAGATGGCACCAAAGGCCGGCTGGTGGAGGCTTCTGTGCTGGAGGGAACTCACGTGGGCCAGTTGGGGGCAGGGCCTTGATCCTTCATTGCTGGCCAGGCTCCTCCTTCTTGGCCTTCAGAGGACTGAGGGTGACAGTGGGAAGCCCTGCTGTGTGAGTAGGGGGTCGGAGGTGGGGGTGGGGGTGTGCACCATCCAATATGAGCCCATTTCTCTGAATGAAGGTGGAGGAAACTACAATTCTTGTTGAGGAGGGTCCTCTCTTCCACCCTCTCTCCTCCAGACCACTCTGGCTTTGCTGCCCAGGCAAGGTCTGCAAAGACAGCTCAGTGCTGGGCGGACAGGAACTGGGGTATTGCCCAGTCTGGAGTCCAGGGCGGGTGGGGGTCCCAGAGAAAGGACCTGAAGGGAGGGGGGCTTGAATAAACTGGGTGTAGAGGTACACTCCTGTAACCTCCATACTCACAAGGTGGAAGCAGGAGGATCAGAAGTCAAGGCCATTCTTAGCTACATAGTGAGTTCAAGGCCATCCTGAACTACGTGAGACTCTGTCTCAAAAAAAGAAAAAAAGCAGGGGGTGGGGGTCTGGGAAAGTTGGGCAGAATCAGAGACACTGGGAGACGGGGCTCATAAAGAGCTCATATCCTCCCTCTCCCAAGCCTCTAATTTGTCTTCGCGGATGTTATAATTTGTCTCCTCAGATGATTATCACAATGTCAACCTGACATGGGTTGTGGTGAGAATCCCTACGCAGGTCTCAGGGCTCACAGGGCCTTTGGACAATTAGTTCCCCTTTATCTGCCCTAAGGCAGGGAAGTGTGCCTTCCCCTCACCCCACCTGCCTCAAGTCCTTTAGCATCTGTAGGCATGAGTAAGGGGGTCCTGAATAAAAGGATATCAGATATTTATTTGGGGAACACTCACACAATAAAGGTGGAGAGCCGCCTGGGGTGCAGGAAGCTACAATCAGATCTCTGACCATCACCCGAGAGAGAGAACATAGATCTCTCATCAGCTTACACATAGCACCCGAGACCATCCCTCAGTGGGCCGGTACCCCAAAGGCTACTGGTTGAATGAGTTCCCACAGCAGAGTCCCACTTTCCCATTCTGATTTCTGAAAGGGACAGTTGGCCCCATGTCCTTTCCATTTCCTCAGGGGTTCCCCACTAGGGCCTGTGTCTCCCTGAGGGGCCTAAGGAGCCCCTTTCTGCATTTCACAGGACAGGAGAGTTTGGCAGCAGGAGCCAGGATATCAGACATGGACAATCCTCTCTATGTCTGATTCTTCACTCGTCGTCACCCCCGGCCCTGGCCAGCAAATACCAGCAGGAACATTCGAGAAGCTCTGCCTCAGCCTCTCTCCAGCTGCGCCCTGTGCCATCTGCCAAATGACCTTTGCCCAACACCCTTATTTTATGGTCATGTCTACAAACTATTTAGATCACGCTGTGATGTACCTTGTCATGAAGGTGTCACTTGCTGACTTTTTGCTGGTTTTTCTCATATGTTGGATTTTTGCATGTGGACCGTGTTGTGTTCTGTTTCCACTATTATCTCTATAACCACGTTACTTCACTGTTAGTCTCCTGCTATTATCACCGTAGCTGGCACACCCGTGTCTGCAGTCACCCCACTCTCTGTGAGCTCACTGGGGCCACTTCCGTGGAGCCCCGTTCTGGGGACACTTCTGTTTGGTGTCACATTTACGGTGCTGGGTCCTGCTAGCCTCTATGTTCTGAAACCAGGACCTGCATGTCCTCACACAGTTTCCAGCAGAGAATCCGTGCCCCTGACTCAGAAGGCAGTGGACACCCAGGCACAGGCCCAGGCCCCAGCATCCCCAAGGGAGCTTTAACCCGATGCTCTCAGCTATGTGACTGAAGGTTTGGAATGTACCTACTACATCCAGGCACATACGACGTCACCCTTCCCTTACAGGGGCGGAGATGGGATGAACTGCCAAGGGTTCAATGTACAGCTTGCCACAAATCCTGTTCTCTTCTTTGTCAGTGTTATTTGGTCCTGAAGTCCCTGACCGGCCTGAGATGCTGGGGTCAGACCTCAAAGATCAAGGCCCCTCGTCTGGCTTTAAGGATCACACCTGGCTGTGGTTCACCCTTTTGGCTGATGGCCGGGGCTCACTGCCCAGGTCAGGCTGGCTGGGCTCCAGGCCTCCTGATAAACAGAAGCCCGCTGATGTTGCATGGGGAACAGGAGATGAAGGTCCTCATTAGCACCTGCTCTCATGTAGTGGCTTAGGAGGAGCTCTAGCCTGATGTTCTAGATGGCCACTTCCAGCTTCGTTGGCCAGGATCTCCCCGCCTGAGTGCCTGAAACAGAAAGGGTTTGAGAGTTATAGTCAACTCTCTCTCTCTCTGTGTCTCTCTCTCTCTGTGTGTGTGTGTGTGTGTGTGTGTGTGTGTGTGTGTGTGTGTGTGTGTGTGTGTAGGGGCAGAGGGATGCCCCAGTCTGTCATGAACCCCACCACGTGCAGTGGGCAGTGCACTCACAGGACAATGTCCATGCTGCATCTGGGTCCAGGACACACGCGCCCCGCTGTGGTCACAGAGGACAGCGCTTTTCCTTTTTTCATTCGTTCTCTTCCTTTCTCCATTCCTCTCTTTCTTTCATGTGTTTGTGTATGTTTATATGCATATTCTCACAGGCATGAATACACATGTGTATGGAGGCCAGAAACTGGCATCAGATGTTGTCCTCAGTCATTTTCTACCTTCCGTACTGAAGCAGGGTCTCTCTCACCTGAAGCTAGATCTTGCTGATTCAGCTGGTCAGCCTAGTCAGCCAGCTTGCTCTGAGTTTCTACCTCCTGTGTGGTAAACCCTTTTACCTGCTGCGCCATCTCCCCAGCCCCAAATGACAGCTCTTTTAAAAAATATTTTGTTATTGGAGAATTCCATACAGTGTATTAAAATATTTTGTTATTTGAGAATTCCATACAGTGTATTAAAATATTTTGTTATTTGAGAATTCCATACAGTGTATTTTGGTCATATTCATTCCCCCAACTCCTCCCAGATCCACCCCACCACCCAATTTCATGTTCTCCCTCCCTCCCTCCATCAAGTTCAGTCTGTGCAGCCCAGTGCTCTTGGCCATCTCTTGGAGCAAGGTTGACCTACAAGGGGTCACACCCTTAAAGAGAACCCATCTTCCCTCTCCTAGAACCTATCAGAGGCCAGAAGCTCCACGGCAAGGAATGGGGCTTCACACCCGTCCCCTCCACGCTGAGATTTCCCCTGGCTCTGCTTGTGTGTCTTGAGCTGTCACTACCCCTGTGAGTTCCTGTGTGCTGCTGTTCTGTTGTATCCAGAGAGCAGTTTTTGTTGTAGTCATCCACCTCCTCTGGTTCTTACAATATTCCAGCCCCATATTCCTCTATGATTCCTGAGCCTTGGGGAAAGAGGATGATATAGATAACTAAGAAGTTAAAAAAAAAGGCTGGGCAGTCGCGGTACACACCTTTATCCCCAAAACTTGTGAGCCAGAGGCAGGTGAAGTCTGCAGAGTGAGTTCCAGGACAGGCTCCAAAAGCTACATAGAGAAACCCTGCCTCGAAAAATCAGGAAGTAAAGAAAGGAAAGGAAAAAACCTCAGGGAAGTAGTAAGGGGCCATGGGAAGGAAGGTAGCTTTCAAGGCAGAGGAGGTAGAATGTGTGTTGTAAAGGGGAGGGAAGGGACTAATAGAACAGGAAGGATCAAATGAGGTGAGGGATGGGAGGGCAGGTTAGAGGAGGGAGTGTGGAGAGCAACAACTAACACTAAAAGCCTTTTAAAAAATCACGTGAAAACCTACTACTGTAGAAGCTTCCTAAAACATACACATATAGGAAGAGTTTAAATGGAGTTACTCGATAAAAGGGAGCAATGTCTCTCCTAAATATGTCAGGAGAGTCAATAAAAAGCCTAGTATGAGGAACTCGTTACTTCCTTTGGAGCAGTGGGGTCCCATAGACCACCCCAAACATTTTAGGCCACTTCTCAGTTACCCTCTAGAACTTGATGGTGAGATCCTGCTACTGAAGATACTGCACACTTGAGTCAAAGAACACGGAGAACCCGAGCTGCTTTCTATCTGGGAGTTCCACCCCTACCAGGCAGCTTTCATAGCTCTGGAAGGGGCAGTGCATTCTACCAGAGGAGAAAAGCGACCACCAGTCTGACCCAGCTACGAGCCCTGTGAGCTATACCAACCACGGGTATGTACAACACATGCACCAGTGCAATAGAACCTAACACTTCCCGACTGGATTCAAGTCCCACTCCACAAGATGAAATCCAAAAGGCATCATTACTGGGGCCAAGAATCTGTGGCTGAATAGGTCTTAGGCCCTAGGGAAAAGCCTACTTTTACTCTTCTGCTACACGGACATAGAATTAAACAAGATGGCAGCTCTTAAACACCTCCAGACACCACTCTGACACTTGCTAAGATAATGCGCAAATGAATTGCTCCCTAAACGGAGAACATGACCAGCTGCCCATACGACGCAGCTCAGGGTAGGCTGGAAGCAGGAGCAGCCAACAGGCACGTTCAGACCCAAGGCTTGATTTGAACCAAATGAACAACAGAAAGTCTCAAGGGAGTGCTCCTCTTGGGGCCCCTGGACCAAGGAGCCCAGAAATCCCATAGGTAGGTAGGATACACATTGTGCCTCCTCAGAATCTGTCTCTACTGGAAGCAGCTATCTGGTTCCACCTCATCTCAGGGCCATGGCATGGAGTGGATATGTTGAATTTAGACAGAAGTCTAGAGAGGGACACCTGGTGAGTGGAGTAGTCCAATGGCCACCAAGACCAGGGGTGAGTGGAACTCCCCAGGACTCAGAGGCCCATATGTAGATTAAAGTGATTCCCAGTCCCAAAGATAAGCTGAAGTCTGAACTCCTAGAGCCTGCCAGCATGACCATGTTAGGAAACAGAGTTTCTGCAAACAACCATGTTAGAATATTTACACGTCCTACATACAAAGCAGTGAAAATCAGAGTAGCCCAGAGCTACCTGCGCATCCGTGTCAACACCATACTGTGAACTATGTGTTCACAACATACAGGAAATAGGGCTGGCCTAGATGTCCATCAACAGATGATCAGAGGAAGAACACGCAGTTCACAGACACAATGGGGTTTATTTGGCCATAAAAAGAACCAGGTTGCGACATTTGTAGACAAGTGGATGAAACTGACGATTATTATGTTACATAAAACAAGCCAAAGAGTCAGTGTGTGTGTGTGTGTGTGTGTGTGTGTGTGTGTGTGCGCGCGCACATGTGTGCACACGTGAGAGAGAGAGAGAGAGAGAGAGAGAGAGAGAGAGAGAGAGAGAGAGAGAGTATAAAGGAGAAGGGAGGGCTAGAGAGATGACTCTGCAGTTAAGAGCCTGCACTGCTCTTGCTGAGGACCAGAGTTCAGTTCCTAGTACCCATGTTAGCTGGCTCATAACCTCCAGTCACTCCAGCTCCAGGGGATCCAGTGCCATCTTGTGGCCTCCTCCAGCACCAGCACCCATGCACACAGACTCCACCCCCTGTACACAGACTCCACCCCCCTGTACACAGACTCCATCCCCATATACACATACTCCAGGCCCCCATGCACATAATTTAAAAAATAAAATAAATCTTTAAAAAATAGAGAGGAGACTATTTGGGAGAAGAAACAGACGAGAGTAGGAAGAGGGACAAGGAGGCCAGTTGTGGGGCAATTAGGAGCAAAGTGCAATGATATATGTGCATGAAAATGCAGTAGCTAGGGGCTGGAAAGTTGGCTCAGTGATTAAGAGCACTGGCTGTGTTTCGAGAGGACCCAGGTTCAATTCTCAGCACCCACACAGCAGCTCACAACCGTTTATAATTTAACTTGTAGGGAATCTGACACCCTCTTCTGGAATCTGAGAGAACCAGGCACACCAGCAAAGCACAGACATGCATGCAGAAGAAAAAACATAAAATAAAATGTGACTGTTTAACTCATTATTTTATATTCTATATAAAAAACTGAACAGAAAAAAAGCTTACAACAACGACAACTGGTCAGTTGGGTGTAGACTTAGGGGCAGCTGGTCCTGGCGTGGGTTGGGCAGGGCATCTAGACAGGGGCCATCGCTTCTGCTTCCTGTGGACTGCGGTTCCTGTAGGTCATGAAGCCAAAAAGCCAGCACTGTGTTCTGTGCTTCTACAACTTGCTTAATGATTTGTTTCTCTGATGAGGAACTCTGTCCCCGATGCTATTAGACCTTCGGATTGAAATTAAATTAAATAAGTTGACGAATTGTAATGTATTAGAAAAGACAGTGTTCTGCTTGCGTCTGGTAAATGAAATGGACCTTTAAAAATTGATTTTATAGTTGATCGATGTGACCAAATCAAGGGAAACATGCTCATTTGATCTGTCTGGGACTCATAAATTAGTGAGTTAAACAAGCTTTGAATGAGTCAACAGCTAAATGTGCCTTGAATGTGAAATGTGGGGCTTCGAGGGACTCTGCTATCAGAGAGGAAGCAAAGAGAGTCTCCTCTGTCCCAACAGATACAGCCCTTCCTTCTGCCATAAGAACAGCTGGCCACATCCCCCAAGATCACCAGAGGAAGACCAGAGTCTCAGGAAGCACGGGCTTGCAGATGTGGACCAGCCCCTCCTACTTACTTGGGGTAGCTACTGCCAATTCCTTTGGCCACAGACCTACACCAGTGGGTCTTGATTCCTCATCACTAGAGAGGGAACCGGCTTCTTGGAGGGAAGCTCAACAAGGAACCAAGCCATATGCTTGTCAGGGGTGGGGGCCCAAGGCTCGGATGCCCTAGAAAAGGCTGTCTTGGGAAAAGTAGGTACCATTTGCCTGGGTGGCAGGATACAGAGGGAGAGGAGTGGCCTTCCTGTGGCACGCTATCTGCACAAGACCCTTAAAACAGAACGTTCTCTGTTGCTCCTTAGCCCCCGTGAGCCGCTGGTCTCTGAGTGATATGTCGCTATGCAGTTTGTGGTCTGGGCCGGAAATGGGCTGCCACAGCCAGGCCCTGACGGACAGTCTCCTGACTATAGGTGGACAGATGATCCTAAGCAGGTCTGGATGCTCGCCAGGCCACCAGGGCTAACCCAGGCCCTGCCCTGGGCAGCAGTTGTCAGAGAGGCTACAGTGGCTCATTACTGCCTCACGCCCTGCTCAGGGGCCCCACCAATGTCACTTGGTGAGGACTTATTCCCTCCAGAGGCCATTTAATGGTCCTTCAACCCAAGACTGGGCAACTGGAATCTGGAGAGGCCAGAGGGACAGGCAGGCAGGGATCGGGAGGAGTATGAGTGGTGCCTCTTCAAAAGATGTGATGGGGTGGAACCATTCTACCCCGGTGGCTTACCCTACCCCCTATTTTGAAGGTCAGTGGCCTGGGAAACTGCATTTTAAGGTGTTCCATTTTAACAGAGGGAAGGGGCACCTACTGGAGCCCGTGGCCACAGCCAGGAAGGGATTAGCTGTCCCTTCCTGGCTATGGGTTCCCAGGAATAGGGCTCAGAACAGTCCAGGAACCTTGTCTGTCTGTCTAGACCCTGCTCTGTCTGTCTAGACCCCACTCATATGCTTTCACAGACACCATTTTGACCAGTCCCCCACTTAGAATCTGCAGACTATATGATGCCCTTCACACTTGGTGACACATCGACGTTCTCTTACTGAGATACTCTCATAGCCCTGCTCAGACAGTCCAGCACTGCACCCATGTGACCATGAGCTCCTGCTGGGAGCCTGGCAGGCAATGTCCCAGCGGCTGAGTGGGTGGTAATGCACTGTGCTGGCCCCACAGGAAGCTGATCTTCTCCCCCTACATGGGCCCCACTCTGCCCGCTCCATCAGCAGAGACCAGGAAGTGGGCTGGCCAGTGTTTATTGGGCTACTGCTGTGTAGCAGACCCCTAGACATAAGCAGAGAAGCCAGGACAGGGAGGGGCTGTTGGGGTCTTCCCAAAGGAAGGCCCACTGGTGCTAGTAAGAGAGTCACGTAAAAGGGAAGTTGGTTGCATTAGGCACAGGGCACAGCTGAGTGGAGGCTTGCCAATCGGGTAGCAAAAGAAACACTGGATGTCTGACTGGAATCAGCCTCCGTTGCTCTTAAAAAGAAACCACAGAGCCTCATGGCATCCAGGCCTCTCCTAGTCAGAGGTTGAGAGAAAGGGCTTTGTGCCTGGCCGCCACTGAGCACTCTGACAAGGTGTCATAGGTGTGGGTCTCAGATGGGGTACAGGTCCCCACAAAAGATGCTCGAGACCATCTCTGGGGAGACCATGAGGCCACTGTCCGTTGCCATGGCTCCGGGCAGTTGCTAATCCTCCCTCTGGGCTGGACCTCTCTGCAGTGTCCCCAAGCGGGCTCACCTTATTTGATCCTCCTTGGCAGGGTGACCTGAGATAAGGTATTCCTGCCCAGAGCAAAGGTCGCCAAGAAGGCAGAAGGAGGCCTCCGGCAACCAGGCCACCTATCGGTTACCATGGACTCCGGGAGGGCCTAGGTAGCATCAGCATCCTGCCTGAACAGAGGCTGAGTCCTTTTCAGTGTCTTCAGCAACTCCTGACAATGGAATCCCAGAGCCTTGTTGGGGAAGTGAGAATCCGATAAGGCTCTGGTCTGCAGGGTTTAGAGTGGGGGTGGGGTGGGGTGGGGTGGTAGTGGTGGTGGCAGTCATGGTCGTGGCTGGGGTGGCGGCAGTGGTGCGGTGACAGTGGTGTGGTGGTGGTGATGGTGGTGGAGCATCGGGGCTGAGGCAGGGAGACTGGGGAGCAGAGGGAACAGATGACAGTGCTCAGAGCACCCACTTTCCTGAGAGCGGTACTACACAAGCCCAGTGGGAGCCAAGTGTCTCCAGAGAGCAAAAAGACCGAGAC
This sequence comes from Mesocricetus auratus, assembly GCF_017639785.1. Classification (NCBI taxonomy): domain Eukaryota; kingdom Metazoa; phylum Chordata; class Mammalia; order Rodentia; family Cricetidae; genus Mesocricetus; species Mesocricetus auratus. The sequence goes on along the minus strand of NW_024429191.1, from coordinate 10,292,937 downwards.
GAGCAGGCAGGGACAAGAGGAACTCTAGGTCCAGCCTCTGGTCCCCGGAGCCCAGCCTGGGAAGATGCACAAAAGTTTCTCCACAAGACGTGGAGTGGGTGGCAGGGGTCTTTGAGACTTGCCCTGTCAGCCAGACTGCTTTGTGTCTGTAGCCTGGAGACTCAGGAGTCCTGGGGCGACTAGAACCTGAGGATGGTCCCTCAAAGTGGTCCCCTGACCAGCTTGTCCTATCATACAGTCTCAGCATGGGAAGACGAGGCTTCCTGGAAACCCAGCTCCTTGCCTCGGCCCTCAGTTTCTCCAGCTACATAGTTAGGAGGCTGGCCAAGGACATTCCTGGACACAAGGAATTCTCATAGTGCCTAAGGACCAGGAATCTCCCCTCTATTTACTGGGTACTGATGGCAGAGAACCAAGCAGTGTGTGCTGGGGTCCTCGCCATTGCCAAGGAAGGCTGATTTGTTCTCCAGTCTTGCTCATGGGGTCCCTGCTGCCCACCTGCTTTACGTGCCTGGCCTGGCCTGTGGAATGGAAAGTGACAGTCACTAGCACCCACACTGGAAGCTCTCAAGAGTGCTGGCCAAGGCCAGGCAGCCAAAGGGACAAAGACCACTCAGAGAAGAGCCAGCAAGAAGATCTGGAAACCAGTCCCTGGGACTAGTGGGAACCAAGAGGCACCGAGCTCTTTGTGTATGCAGACACAACAGAACTTAAAACAAACCCTAAACTCTCAGACTAGACATCACATTCCTTTAAGGGGCTGCACTTAAAGGCCCAGGGCCCATCCTTCCACCTGTCTCTCTGGACACCCCTTCCTCCTGGCTTGGGCCCTTGAATTAAGTCCCCATTTGAATAGCCAGCCCACAGATGCCCAGCAGCCTGCCTTTGTCTGGTGAACCTTAGACTATCAAGACATGGCAGAGCTTGCCCTTGGACCAATATGACAGACAGATACCTGTGGGAAAGTGGCCTGCCCTAGAGAAGGAACAGTGGTTTCTTCCAGCCTGCTGCCACAGGGCCTGAGTGAGGGGATAGTCTGAATTCTATAAGGTTAAGAGCGAGGCTTGACCACCTCAGTGACCAACCTACATTGCTAGTCCTCATATGAGACACTGAGAGTGAGGTCCATTCCAGTCTGTGCTCCACTTAGTGCCAGCCCAAAGGTGGCTCTAAGGCCATAGGCAACCCTGTGCTCAGTCAGCAGCAGCTCTGGTTCAGATGGCAGCCAGAAGTCAGCTCCTATCACCTCTCATCCCATGTCCCATAATAGGAAAACACTCTGAGAAGGAACCAACCTCAGTGTGGCCAAGCAAGGTATGAGGGAGGGGCTGTGTGCTGGAGTCTCGGGTGTGGGTAGCCTCTGTCTTTGCCAGCTCAGAGACCAGCGAGCTAGCAACATGGAACCCGCCTGCCTGCCAGGCACTCTCTGCTGCTGCTGCTGATAGTATGAGGTGTGAACATCTGGAGATCAACGTTAATGGCGTCCTGTTGCAGATCCTGGTTGGTGGCTCACTTGTCCCCACTGCCTGTCTCTGTTGTCCCAGATGGAGGAGTCCAGGCAAGGTGAGCAGATGTGCTGCCTGGGAGCAGCCTCTTGAGACCTGGCTAGGTGTCCATCTCCCCGTCTTGGACATGGTCAGCCGCGTGGGTGAGTGAGAGGGCTGGTGACAGCAGCAGGTGGGAGGAGGAACACGAGAGGGGACAATGTCTGGAATGGAGGAGAGCCAGAATTGTGACAGAGGTCAAGGAGCCACACCAGGACCGCCACCAGTGTCTGTGTGTGGCTCATTTGCTCAGCACAATCTAAAAATGTCTTATTTGCTATTACTTATGTATGCGTCTGGGTGTTGTACCTGAGTGTATGTCTGGGCACTACATGTGTGCCCACAGAGGTCAGAAGAGGACGTCAAATTTCCCGAAACTGGAGTTACAGACCATTTGGAGCTACCACGCGGGTGCTGGGGATTGATTCCCGGCCTGCAGTCAGTTAATGCAGCCAGTGTTCTTAACTGCCAAGCCACCTCTCCAGTCGCTAGAATTTCCTGTATTGGCTTTTTGTTGTTATTGTTTTTACCTCTCTGCCACACACTGACTGAGCTGCTGGGACAGATGCTGTTTTTGTCCCCACGGGAGGCCTGCCTCAATGGGGAGGCTCAGAAACGGTCTTCTCCCTAAATACAGAGAGGGTTCTGGAGGTCTGTGGATAAGTGCCCAGATCACTTCCCCAGCCTGAGAGCTCTGGACAATCCCTGAACGCCAGCCTGGTTCCTCATCCCACACGGTCACCAGAAAGCCTCCCACACGACCTCAGAACATCTGGTGCCCACTCACGCTAGGCTCATTTCCAGAAGAGACACACCCCCACCCCCGGATCTCCAGGATGGCTCAATCTGCCTTGATGTGCCCTGTGGAGCATCAAGCATCCCGCCAGATGCTGGGAGCAGTGGGCTAGCAGCCTCCATTCCCAGCCAGAGAGGAGTCCCCCTCAGTCTGCAGAGCAGTGGCGTTGTCTTCATGGCAGGATCTAAACAGCCTCCTTGGGAAGCGTACAGTCGCTTATGAAATGGAGCCCAAGATTAGGGGAAAGGTTGAAATTGATGTACACATGGCGTCCAAGACTGGCTGGGAGGAGTACTATGAGGAGCTGGGGCATGGGCAATTGCTATGCAGTTGGGTTCCCTCCATTACAACTTAATCCAAGTCCATGGAGAAAATGTAGAACCACAGAAAAACTGAGAAATCCCAAGCACCGCCTACCTGACCATCTGAAGCATCTCCACTTGGGGACAAGCAGTGTGTGGCTGACCCTCACATTCTTTGGCCAGGTCCTGATGCCATCTGGATGTATGTCATCTCAGCTGTTCATGGTGGCATTGCAGGACTTCAGGTCAGGTCAAAGAACTGCGGGCAGGCGCCAGGGCCAGGAAGCTGCTGAGACAGCCTCTGTGCCTAGATGAGGCCCTGGGCTCTTAGCGTCAACCCTTCGGTAAGCAGTGTCCCATGGCCTAGGGAGTGCCTGGTGGGAAGCACAGACTCTCAGTCCAGTCCTGCCTGTTCAGAGAAACCTAGGTGCTCGCACCCAGAGGGTTCTCACTGCCTCCCCTCCGGTCTTCGTTCTTCGAACCTCACCTCAGACATCGGTATAGGCAACCAGACTTCTCTCGGGAGGACTCTTCTCGGAGTTTCCAGGCACTAGAGGGACTCGTTTCAACCTTTAGCTTTCAGCCACAGTCCAAAGTAGTTGTTGCAAAGAGGATGGGATGGGGGCGTGGTCTAAATCACTGACAACCGTACTAAAGCTGAGAAAAGGTTTCGAAGACGGATAGACATGTGTGACTCGGGACATACAGGGAAGGGAGCTAGGCAGACGAAGTTACCCAGACGAGAGTCTCATCCAGACAACCCGACTCTACTGCCCAGACCCCCGCTCCTCCCAGAAACCCCCTTTCTTGCTCTGCCTACGGGAGCTCGCCCCTCCTTACCCCGCCTCCCCACCCTACCCGAGGCACTCGCCCCGCCCTGCCTCGCCCCGCCCCCTCCATCTCTTCCACCCTCTCCCTCCCCCTAGCCTGAGGGCGGGCGCCGACCTCCTACTGCAATTGCGTGAGTGCACTGCTCTTGGAGCCCGAGGGCGCTGCCGGTCGCGAAGTGCCACCGTTGTGCCCGCCGTCTCCGGCGTAGGCACCCTGTCCCGCACAGGTCTGTCGCTTCCTCCCGCTGTCTTTGCACACAGCCCGGGTCTGGGGTCCCGCCATTCGGACCCTGCCTGCGACGCACAGGATCCCCAAGCTCCCCTGGGCATCTCCCGGGGGGGGGGGGTCACCTGCCTCTGACCCTGTCCCGTTGGCGTCCTCTCCCCAACCTCGGAGCTGCATTCCTCTCTGCCTTTTCTCTCGCGACCCGCCGGCCTCGGAGACCCGGAGTTCCTGGGTCAGGTCAGAAGCCACAAGGGACCCAGATGTCTCCCTATGCTCATGCACCCTCGAGTCTGATCTCTCCATGGCGCGCGCCACAGGGAGGGTTGCAGACTGGACAAACGCGGAGGCCTCAGGAGCCACGGGCTCGGAGGGAAGGTGGGAGGGCGCAGAGGGGGCATCAGGCAGGCTAGGAGGTCTGCTTCTGGACTCCCGGGGTGGGAGACGGTCTGGGAGAAGCAGGGGCTTGGGTATTCAGGTCTGCTGGTGGCCAGCATGGAGCTGTGGCCTGGCACACATAGACGCCCTACCGGATCTGGGGTTCCCGTGATTGCTTGATTGCGCGAAGGGAGTCTGGGTACATCCCTGCCCGCTGGGAACCGAGTCCCCACACGGTTAGGGAGGGGCATTTGTGTCCTGGAGTCCACCGGTCCTCCAGCGATCCCACCCCTCCGTGGGATCGAGAACCCCTTGGAACTTTCCTTGGTGTGTAGGGGCCCTCCTCTCCCTGCCACCTGTTGTGGTTGTGTGAGTTAGGCAGAACCTAGGTGCCCAAAGTCAGACATGGAACTGTTGCTGAGCAACAGAACACGTTGCAGGGTCAGGTGGGATGCACAGGAGCCTCCAGGAGCACCAATGACCGACCATAAGCTGGCATGGGGTTCCCCATAAAGCAAAGGCCCAGATTTCTGAGGAAATGGGCCAGGGATGGAAATAACCTCCTTCAGGGTAGGGAGACCCACCTGAGCTCTTTCTCAGGATTGGGCAGTCCTAGCCTCTGGCCGGGTCCTAAGCCTACTTCCCTTTCCCCCTGCCCTGGCACAAGCTGCCTCCAGAAGTGTTCAGAGGTGGAGTGTATTTGGGAAAAGGCAGCAGGAAAGGTGTCACTAATGCCTGTGGGTGGGGGTGGATTGTGTGACTCCAGTCCCAACCTCAGCAAAGCAGGAGGGGGCCAGAAGCACGCAGCATGGAGACTTGACACTTGTATCTCCAGATGAGTCAGTGTCCAGTTAATTCATCTCTCCGGCAATTCTACATGTGTACAGACTTGCTTACATCTGAAGCCTGGGCTCAAGGAAGTGCCAAGGTGGGGAATATCAAGGGCAGGTATTTGGGGTAGGGACCAGGCCCTGCTGGGGATGATGGCACTGGAGGGTGGTGTTGTGTAAGCAGGTCTTTAGTTGGACTCTGAGTGTGAAACCCCCTCCTTCGCTCCTCCCTCCCACAGTTAAAATGGCCTAAGGGGCAATTTTCCCGTGAACACGTAATTCTTGTGAATAAGAAGACTGCTCTTTTAAAAGCGGTTCTTGCAGAATTATATTCTAGAGGCAGGCACAGCTCTTGGGCCTGTTTTGTTTTTTGTAGTTCTGAGACTGATTGGGAGTTGAAGTGTTTGCATAGGTAGCAAGTGTTGGTGGCCTGCTAAGCCATTCCTGGGCTCTGGACAGCAGTGAGGAGGGATAGGCCAGAGAGAAATCTCAGAGGATCCCGGAGAAAATGAGAGCTAGACTTAAGGTCAGAATGAGTTCCAGAACTGCTACTCCACGCCAGAGCCTGTTAGGGAGACCCTGAGCCCATCAACCTTTTCCCCCAACAGCAGATAGCTCAATTTCAGGGGCTGATCTGTCACCTTCATCCAGTACTTTTCAGGTCCCTTGTTTAGTCTCTTGGGGAGAGGTGACCCCTCTGCAGCAGGTCCATGCATATTGGCCATGTGAAAAGACATTTCACTACTCCTGACTGAACCATGGTCCTTTTTAGGATAGGTCTCTACAGGGATCCATGGCACTTGTGAGCACATCTTAAAAGTACCATATAGATACTTCCTGAGACCAGCCTCTGTGAGCCCATCAGCAGTTACACCTACTGGCCTCCAAGGAAGCCCCTGTCCAAATGGCTGAGAAAAGGCTGTTCCCATGATTTCCTGATGAAGCCATGTGTGATATGGGTCCTAGCTAAAGCTATTCCTGTCCCCAATCCAGGAGCACCTGCCTAGACTAGGGATTCAATGCCAACAGAGGAACTCCATCAGGTACTCAGCTACAGTCATCTCGTACCTAACACTGTCTTTTAACGTTATTTTTTATATGTGTATGGGTATTTTGCCTTCGTGTATGTCTATGTACCACATGTGTGCAGTGTTGTGAGTGTAGAGACCAGAAGAGGGCTTCAGGTATCCTGGGACTGGAGTTATAGACAGTTGTAAGCTGTCATGTGAGTGCTGAGAATCGAAACTGGGTTCCTCTGGAAGAACAGCCATTGCTCTCAAACACTAAGCCATCTTCAGCCTTTCTCCTTTCTTAATGCCAGGTCTTATGTATCACAGGCTGGCAAAAATACTTAGTATCTAATCAGAAATGATCTTGAACTTCTAATCCTCTGCCTCGACCTCTTTCAAGTGCTGGAATCACAAGCCTGTGCTAGGACAGCTGGTTTTATGCATTGCTAGCAATTGAACCCAGGTAACCATGCATGCTAGGCAATCACTCTACATCCCCAGCCCTACCCTTGGCCTTCTTTATTAAATAAGGTTTGCCGTGTGCCTCTTGCCTTATTTTTGCTGATGGAACAGCATTACCATTGGCAATGTTTGTGGTGTTTCCATGTGTCCTACCGATACCCTTTGGGACTTTCTTCAGCTCAGTGGTGATGCTGGTGCATTGCGACCTAACCTACTGGAGACATGGTTAGCCAGGAGGTGGTGTCTCTGAGAGCTGAAGCCTCATCCCGCCTTGTCCTTGTGTTATTTCTGTGTATGCATCGTCTCAGCATCTCTCAATGTCTTCTATTTTGCCAATTCTCTCGACACTATCTAGACTGTTTGTTTTAAGGTTTATCTAGATGACTGCATTTTAAAAAAATTGTTTTACATCATGTCTGTCTATGTGTGGTTGTGTGCATGTAAGTGCAGATGTTCATGGAGGGCAGAGGTATCTGATCCCCCTGGAGCTGGTGTTACAGGTAGTTGTGAGCTGCCCAGCATAAATGCGGAAATCAAACTTGGGTCTCTGCAAGAACAGCCTACACTCGTCACTGACGGATGCCTTTCCTAGCACTAAATGACTATTTTTCATGCTCAAGTTCTGTGACTTCAAAGTAGGGGGACCTGCTCTATTTACTCCTTCTCCTCATAATATTTTATCCATGCTTTACTCAAAGATCTTAACACTTACCAAAACATGCTCTAGGTATACTAGTTAAATAGTCTTATTTTATTTCAACTTTTCCAGGTGAATTCACTGCTGGTCCCCTTCTCCTGGGTTTTCCAGATCATACTCCTTGGCATCCTTGAGCCTTGAGAACTTGGACTTTGGTGCATTGGCTTATGAAGAGGAGCATTTTCATTTCCTTGTTGTTGCTGCTGCTGTTCACGCTAGGATCCCCACATTCCAGCCTGCCTTTCCTTGTTCTCCAGATTGCAGTTGCCCCTGCTTGGTCCTGGTCACCCCACAACTGGGTCCCGCCCTTACATCTGTTGGAGTGTCCCATGTCTTGCTATGGTTCAGGCCACTACAGATCAGCTGAGCATGCCCAAGTTTCTGGGGGTGGCGTAGCTAGTGGACAGCCTGGCTCAGGCTGAGGGCTCCTGCCTCCCCATGGCCTGACCCTGACCTGTATCCTCCAAGTACTTCGGTTCCTTGCTGGTTGCCCAACCATAGACACCAGTCCTGCCCATCTCTTTCTTTCCCGGCAGCAGAGGTGTTTATTTCCTCTTGGGCGTCTTCGCTTTTATGAAGGACGTCAAACACAGAGAAACACAAAGCAAGTGAGAGTGTGTGCACCTGCCACTCATCTGCCAGACACTGTCCTCCCACAACTGCCTCTCTGCTTTCTGCACAAAGCCCGTGCAGGGACCTCACCCCGCTTCCCAGACTCTAGCTCTCCTGGCCCTGCCGTGTGCTGGGCTGCGTGCCCCCTCCTATGCTATGCCCACAGCCTGATGCATTCCTGTTGGCTGTTATGTCTGTTCCGTATGTTTGCCCTCTCTGCACTAGGCACCTTCCAGTTCTACACTGTGTACTAAGCCCGGGCTTAAGGGTATCTGCCATTGCTGAGCAAGAGGCAGACCTTTGCCCTGGGCAGGCAGTACCCTCAGCCAGGTGTCCTCGGTGAGAAGTGAGCCAGCCACTCTGTAGTACAAGGACCTCTGGGGGTACCACCGCTGCTTAGAGGCTCAGGCCATGCTGGGGGTAGAAACTGTCTGCTGGGGACAGAATTCCCTAGGAGCTCCTGTGGAGGAAAAGCCCACCCCAGAGAGATCCAGCCTTCAGCTTACTGGCAGAGCAGGCCTAGGGTGCCACATGTGCTGGGTATGACCGGCTTACGGCAGCAGTGGTACCTCAGCCTCCCCGTCCTTCTCCATCAGCTACTTCTCCTCATAGTTTGGGGACTCCTGGAAGGTGATACCCACTGAGCTTATGTTGCTTTCCTGAAATGCTGCCCTCCAGGGTTTGGAGAGGTTTCGAGAGAGGGTGCTGGATAGTAGGCCAAGCCGGGTGGTGGGAAGTCACAGGTTGCAGGTCACAGGGCAGCCACTGTAGTATCAGTATTGGCAGGTAACACTCCTCTTGGCTCACTGAGCCACCTACCCTCTTGTCCCCACAGCGGCTTCTTCTCTCTCTCCAGCTTGTTTTCCAAACAATTTGCTTAATGCAATTCCCGACCAAGTTGAACATGACTAATGGTGTTTACCCACCGCCGTCGGGCAGCCGGGCTGGGGATAGCTGGAGGAAGGAATGCCCGAATGTGCCCACTCGTGACATCCTCCTCTCTTGCAGAGACCCAGGTGGGCTGGTGCCTGGCCTGAAGCTGGCAGCATGGAGCCCCTCTTCCCAGCTCCCACACTCAGCTGGAATGCCTCAGCCGCTTCCAGTAGTAACCAGAACTGGTCACTGGTGAGCCCAGTATCATCGATGGGAGCCCGGGCCGTACTAGTGCCTGTGCTCTACTTGCTGGTGTGTACGGTAGGGCTGGGTGGAAATACACTGGTCATCTATGTGGTGCTGCGGCATGCCAAGATGAAGACAGTCACGAATGTGTACATCCTCAACCTGGCTGTGGCTGACGTACTGCTTATGCTGGGGCTTCCCTTCCTGGCTACACAGAACGCCGTCTCCTACTGGCCCTTTGGCCCCTTCCTGTGCCGCCTGGTTATGACGCTGGATGGCATCAACCAGTTCACCAGCGTCTTCTGCCTGATGGTCATGAGTGTTGACCGCTACCTGGCTGTGGTCCACCCTCTCCGCTCAGCCCGGTGGCGTCGCCCACGGGTCGCCAAGCTGGCCAGCGCTGCTGTCTGGGTCTTCTCACTGCTCATGTCTCTGCCACTCTTGGTCTTCGCAGATGTCCAGGAGGGCTGGGGCACCTGCAACCTAAGCTGGCCGGAGCCCGTGGAACTGTGGGGCGCGGCCTTCATCACCTACACATCTGTCCTGGGCTTCTTTGGGCCCCTGCTGGTCATCTGTTTGTGCTACCTGCTCATTGTGGTGAAGGTGAAGGCTGCAGGTGTGCGTGTAGGCTCCTCTCGGCGACGGCGCTCAGAGCGCAAGGTGACTCGCATGGTGGTGGTGGTGGTGCTGGTGTTCGTGGGCTGCTGGCTGCCTTTCTTCATTGTCAACATTGTCAACCTGGCCTTTACACTACCAGAGGAACCGGCCTCTGCTGGCCTCTACTTCTTCGTGGTGGTCCTGTCTTACGCCAACAGCTGTGCCAATCCCCTGCTCTATGGCTTCCTCTCTGATAACTTCCGCCAGAGCTTCCGGAAGGTTCTGTGCCTACGTAGAGGATATGGTATGGAGGATGCAGATGCCATAGAGCCACGTCCAGACAAGAGTGGACGGCCACAGGCCACACTGCCCACACGCAGCTGTGAGGCCAATGGACTCATGCAGACCAGCAGGCTTTGAGTCCCAGCAGCACCCGGGTCCTGCTGATGTCTTCTGGGATGTGGGTGTGCTGAGATGCTCTTGTCCCCAGGTCTGCAAGTTGGACTCCCCTCGGCGGCAGTGTGAAGAGAGCTGCCTGGGGCTAAGCTATGGGTAGACACAGCTGGTGCCCTGTGGTGACTGACCATCTCTTTCACCAAAATGTTCTGCCAGGCCAGGGTCTGAGAGTTTGGAGATCATGAGACTGGCTTGGCAGGGAGGAAGGGCTGGATATTGCCCTCCCCCAGGAAATATTCAGGCACCTTCACCCCCTTGTCAGCCCCTCAGGCCGAGAAGCGATTTCCCAGGAGGAAGCCAGGAGATACTGTTGGTTTGTGCTGGCGCCTGCCTGCCCTGAAACTGTTCTGGGCCCTCAATCACTGCTGCATCCGTGTTCTGGTCCTCATGGCAGCCAAATGAAAAGCACTGGTGTGTGCTTGGCCCTGGCCTCTGCTCACAGTCCTAGGCCTCTGTCATCTTGCAGCTGCATGTACTTTGAGGCAATAGAAGAAGCCGCTGGACTGGTCCTGGGACAGAGACAAAAACCCTACTCTGGGGCGCTCCTCTGGCCTTCCCCGTCTCTCTCCAGCATGAAGAAACTGAGGCCTTGGCTTCCACAGTGGGGTGGCTGTGTCGGGCAGACGCACAGTGAAGAGTGAGAAGAGGAATAGACTCTCCAGGATCCGGTCTATTCAGAGTGGCCCGGTAAGGATGGCCCTGGGGAAAGACTCTACAGAGGCATCCCTGAGGTTCAGAGGTTGGGGACACACTGGGGACTTAATAGCCCTCCTTCTCCTTAAGACCAGGACTCTGTTCTTGGAGAGGGGGCAAAGTGAGCAGGTATCAGGCAGGAACTGCTCCCAGAGCAAACAGCACATCCTGGAAAGACCTACCATGTGAGAGTGTGCAAATGCCAGCGCCAGAGAGGGCTGAGTCCCTGAGGACCCTGTGATCCCTCTCAGCCTCCAGCAGCTTCTCTACTCCTGACTCAGAGTGTGCACAAAGAGCCGCATGTCCACAGCTTGCTGGGGTCCCCAGTGCACCCTTAGGCCTTTCTGAAGCTGGAGAAAGAAGTTAATCCCATTATCCCCCTGCTCTGGCAGCCCTGCCTGGCCATGCCTGGCTCCCTAGGAGAGTTCAGATGCCAGGCCAGCAGGACTGGGCAGAGGAAGGCTGTGGGAAGGGGCCGGGTCTCAAATATGACCCCTCCCTAGACAGATGCCAAGCCTAGAAGCTCATCCCTCATAATGAGGGTACTTGTGTCTGACAACCTGCCCCTGAATAAATTAGAAAATAAAGTGTTTGATTTTTTACCAAAGCAAATATTGTCTGTGGAGCCAAGTGAAGCCAGTCAGAGCCGAGAACACCATAGATGCAGTATCATCAGCTGCCAGAGAATTGACCTCAGGTGAGGAAGGTAGGGGACACTTCTTGCTGGAGGTTCTGGACTCGGTTCTCAGGAGCCGGTGACAAAACCCACCCCACCCACCAATGTCAGCATCCCAAAGAGGAGTGTTTCCAGAGGAAACAGAGGCCACTTTACCCCTCAGCCTCTGCCCACCATTGGGCCTCCTGGGATTGTGCCACAAAGGGCAATCATACCAAAGGGCTCCTGAGGGTAAACAGAGGGATCAGGTCTCTGCTAACAATTTTGGTGAGGAGGGTTCCTGACCAAACAAAAGTGTTCTCAGAGGTACAGACATGACAGACAGACAGCACACTCTTGTAGAGAGCAAGGCGCCAACATGTGCCATGGAGTTAGACATAGAAATGGATGGAGGGAGATTATCCATGGTCCTGGAACTTTCCCTTATACCTCTGGGCACACTGTTCCCTACCTTGCCAGCCTGAAGCCCATATGGCGGGCAGCAGCATCTAGGTCCCAGCACCAGGGAACTCATTCCCTTTGTACCCCAGTCCAGGGTCACACCCCAACAGGACCGCAGTCTGGCCTTACGGCACTCTTGTGACTTTTACCCATTCCATGGACCACTTGATGGTCAAGTGCATGCCATCTCTGCCCCCAGACCCAAACGACTGGTCCACACTGCCCATGGCCCTTTCCAATCCTCCCTGGTGTTCTGCCCATAGTGACCCCATAGGCAGGCATCAGTCAGTTCCTATGCTTCCCTAAGCTATGCTGGAAGAATGTTCTAACAGAGAGAACCACATGTGTCTCAGAGGCCAAGGAGCACAGGCAAATGCACCCTCCTATCCGAATAGGCAGGGTGTCAGGGACAGGTTGCTGCGGGAAAGAGGAATAGGTACAGCCCCAACTCTCCCTTAAGGGTCTCGTCGTGGGTCACCAGCAAGTAAGGCTGAGCTGAGACGACACTAAAGGAGGGAAGCCAGGATGTGGCTAGTGTACAGGTGCTAGGCTACCAGGATGGGGCAGGAGGTGGTCTGGGCAAGATGTTTGAGTGAGATGGGGCTCTCAAGGTGCTGAGAGGCTAACACGATGTCCCTGGCAAGGGCTGGGGCAGTAACACCAGACTGGTTCCTGACTAGGGAGCATGGAAGGGAAAGACCCAGGATTGAGAAACGAGTGGACTACTCTGGGAGGTCCACACTTGACCAGCATAGATGGCTAGAGGAGACAAGACCCTGAACAGTCCAAATGCACCTTTATTAAAGGCCTGGTGGGTGTCCAGAAAACACACAGGCCCTGGGCACTATGAGCACTGGGATGTCCTCCACTGCGGTCACGGAGAATTGCAGGGGTAACCCAAAGCAAACATCCTGGGGCCACTGTGACGGTCTGCTGATCTTCTTTATGGCTCTCTCCGCATCAGTGGGTTTTATTGGGCTCCAGCGACTGAGTGACCTTGCCCAGGAAATCCGGCCTGTGGGGCAGGGCCGAGGATGGGGAGGGGGACAGGAGATGTCTGTTTGCCTGGCAGGGTGGGGTGCAGCCTGGAAATGGTGGTGACAATGAAACAGTCCCCTTAGTAGAGCCACGTTGCAGCAGCTCCTCTGGGCCTCCCACCCCCATCTGCAGGAGTAATGTCAGGAATCCCAGAGCAGAGTCTAAGCATAAGGAACATTGTTCCCATAAGCCACCACTTTCAGGTGTCCCAGGGAAAAAGGACAGATGGATGAGTAAAGACGTCAGGCTGCCCCTGGCCCCAGGTACCCGGGGACACCATTGTTTCCTACTAAGTAGGGGAGACTGAGGGTAGCAAGAGAGAGCAGGGCTGGGAATGTCCATTTAGTCTCTCCTGCTCCTTATCCTTCAGGGCCACCTTCCATGTTTCCTGGGATCCTGGCTCTGCCCTGGGAAACGGGGCCTCTCCATGGGAGTGGCAACAGAGAGGTTTGATGGAAGGACACTTACTGCCTTCTCCTGGAAACAATGGGAGCTTGCCTAGGCGAGATGGAGGGCAGGCAGCAGCCTCCGATCCAGAAGAGAATGCAAGAGAGAGGCCCCATGCAGGAACAGCCAGGGACAGTGCCTCCACCCCCCTCCTTTCTGGCCCCACTGGGCTCTGTAGTCAGGCAGAGCTGAGAGCTGTTGTTGGGTCCATCTCTATCCAGACTGAGTCCAGGCCAGGGGGAAGGTAAGTAGGAGATACCTGGCCCTTCCCTTTGATCACAGGAGAGGGTACCTGTCCATCTGGTCCATGATTCTCCTCCCTTCTGAGGCCTAAAGCTTTTGAGAAGGAACCAATGGCCAGGCATATTACCTCAGAAAGTCTGTGTCCTCGCTCCTAACTCAGCCCTGAGTAGTTTACACTAGGTTTCCTGGAACAAGTTGGGGTGCTCCTCCTGCCCGCCCAGCTGTGCTCCCTCCCATAGCCCCCAGGGACATCATGCACTTGCTGTCAGTGGATCGCACTTCTCCAAGAACCTCGTGCACATGCAGTCATTCAGTATTTGTCCCAACACTGGGTTATCACACTAGCATAATGTCCCCCAAGGGTCATCTCTATGTCCTGACAGATGTCAGCACATCCTGAACAGCATCCTATTGCATCTGGGGTATGCTTGGCAGATATGTGGGTTGTGTCACCATTTGGGCTTGATAATGTATACACCACATGTGGTTGCATAGATCTATAATGCCAACACTTGGGTGATGGCAGCAGGAGGATCAGGAGCCAGGAACCAGAACTGCATCAGTCCCAAATAAACACACAGAGACTCTATTAGTTACAATACTGTTGGCCAATGTCCAGGGCTTCTCATTGGCTAGTTCTGTCTTCAGTATTACCCATAACTACTAATATATATATGTTACATATATATTTCTATAAGGTCTTATCTTACTGAGGACGCCAACCTCATGTGTCCTCTCTTCCCAGATTCACTTGGCAACTCTTGCTGGAGAAAGGGTCCGGACCTCTTACTCCTCTTGCATCTTATATGGTGACTGACTGTGCCTCCATTTCCCAGAATCCTCCACCTCTCCTAGTCCCACCCATCTTGCTTCCCTATTGGCAAACAGTGCTTTATTTACCAACCAATGAGACAAACATATACACAGAAGGACTCCCTTGTCCCCCTCTCTCTATATATTTTTTTTCAGAAAGTTAAACTCCAGTATCTTCTAATCTGTTCATTCTTTTCATCAATACTATTTTTACAGAGCTTAAAAACTGAATTTTCTACACAGTATTTGCAATAGTATTGTCCATGATAGACAGCAGCTAGATACACCCTCAGATGAATAGATATGTTCTACCTATATGGTGGAATTTTACTCAGCCATAAAAAGAAAAGAAATTCTGATTCCTGTGACAATAAGGATGAAGCCCAGAAATATGATGGTCAAGCCAGGCATGATAACTAAGCTGTAATTCCAGCACATGGGAGACTGAGGCAGAAGGATTGAAATTTTAAAATTTATTTTTTATTATTTCTCTGTGTGTGTGTGTGTGTCTGACTCTGTCTGTCTGTCTTCTTTCTGTCTGTCTCTCTCTGTTAGAACTACAGGTGGTTGTAGACCCTTGACATAGGCTTTGGGAGCCTAATTCAGGTTCTATTCGAGAACAACAAGCTCTCTTAACCCATGAGTCATCTCTCCAACCTAGAAAAATCACAATTTTGAGACCAATCTCAGATACAGAAAGAGATCCTGCTCAACAGGAAAGAAGGAAGGGAGAAGAGGAGGGGGGTGTGGAGAGGGGAGGGTGCTCTGAGAGGCATACGAGTACAGACTGTGATTTCATTTGCTCAAGATGTCCAGGAGGGACAGAGCCATAAGGACAAGAGTAGAGTCCCATCACTAGGGCTCAGGAGACTATGTGGCCACCCATAAACACAGATCCCTTGAGCAGCTGAATGGAGGTGGCAGTTCCCCAAGCTGCATGTTAAATGCTATTCACTGTTTGCCACCAAATAGAGAAGTTCATGTTGTGTGAGTTTCAGCTAATGACTCGGGATTTGGTTTTGATGTGAATCCACTCAGCTGGAAATCAAATACAAGATAAACCTTCCTCAGCAGGAGTATCCCCAGGATGTCTGTGCACCTCAATCTTTTTCCTCCCTCCCTCCCTCTTTTCCTCCCTCCCTCCCTCCCTTGTGTGTGTGTGTGTGTGTGTGTTGTTTTTTTTTTTTTTTTTGAGACAGGGTTTCTCTGTGTAGCTCTGGCTGCCCTGGCGCTCACTCTATAGACCAGGCTGGCCTTGAACTCACAGAGATCCACCCGCCTCTGCCTCTCAAGTGCTGGGATTGAAGACATGTGCCACCACTGTCTGGCGTCTTCCTTCTTTTCTTTCTCTCTCTCTCTTTCTTTCTTTCTCTTTCTCTTTCTTTTTTCTTTTTTAAAGACAGGGTCTCACTATGTAGTTCTGCCTGGCCTAACTCACAGAGATCCCCCTGCCTCTGCCTTCCGAGAGTTGGGGTTAAAGACACGCTCCACCACACCTGACTTTTTCTATTTAAAAGATTGCTTTTTGATTTTTTTAATGATGTATATGTATGTGGGTAAATGGATATGAGTTCAGGTGCCGCAGAGGCTGGAGAAGTCAGACCCCCTGGAGCTGGAGTTACAGGTGGCTGTGAGCCTCCGAATGTGAGCTCTGAGAACCAAAGTCTGAAAGAGCAGCAAGCGCTCTCAACCCTGAGCTGCCCCTCCAGCCCCTGTATATTCCGCCTCCTAGTTTTATCACATGGAGTGGAGCCAGTGTGTTCCTGATTAACTCTGGTTCTGCACAGCTGGCGGTCCAGGCTGCTGCCATAAATTCCCTCTAACTCTAATCTCTAATTGCTCAGGGCAGTGGCCAGAGTGCCATTGATTTTCCATCTTGGGCCTTTTCACAGGGTGTGCTTATCACTCTGCCAGGATCGGTGGTGTCCTGCAGGCTTTTATCACTGTGCAGAAAATCGAATCCTGACTATCACATCCCCTCCCAACCCTGGTCATCTTGAGATAAATGAGCTGGGAGGGGTGGAAGACGGCGTGTGAGGGTGGGTGTGGGTCAGGCACATCCCCAAGAGTGGGGGAGACTCTTTCTTAGCCTTGTGTTGCCCTAAGAACTTGGGTCCCACACATGTCTCGAGTTTATCAAAGAATCCTTGCTGCCTTCTGAGAGCTAGGGCCTTCCTCTTGTCCCTTGCTCTGCCCTGTCCACACTACAGCCCGTGGTGATGTTGCATCAGCCCATGGCGATGCTGCCTCCCTGTGAGCCCAGGTCTGCCCCTCCAAACGGGCCAGCTGGAGGCCGTCCTCGCCGTGGCTCTCCTGGTGGTTGGCATTTTCTAGGTGCCACGTATGGATGAGTTTCCCCACGCCCATTGCACGTGACAGCACATGCACTGTGGATCTGAGGCCCTGGCTGGGGCTGAGCGTGGGTGCTGTTGTCTGGGAGACCCGTCCAAAGCCTTCGAAGACAGCGGCCTAGGAGAACAGGCACCCTCTGACCCTCAAGTCACCACCCCACAAATCCCGGATACCCTTCCCACATGAACCTTCATCTCAACAGCAAGAGGCCAGATGTCTGCGCCATGGCCAGGTGCCAGCCCTTCTGCCCTTCTGAGTCACCTGGGAGCCTCTGGCCCAGGCTCCCTAGCAGTCTTGAAGCACCAGCTGTGTTCACAGTGTAAGGTTGTCAAGAGGCGACGGGGCTGTCTGGGTCTGCCTGGTTGTGGAGGCCGCAACTGGGGTTCTTTGCATCCCAATGTACATGCGAGATGAAGAGAGGCTTCCTACGGAGGCAGCCAGGCTGGACCTCTCGCCTCAGAACAAGGCTGGGCAATCACCTTGTCCAGCACTGCGGCTCAGCAAGCTCCTGTGAACACCACCGTTCACCCTGCTACTTCAGCGATCGGGCAGCAGGCCTAAGAATGCACTGGCAGCACCAGGCCTGGGCTACCCAAGCTGGACCTCAGCATCTTGGGAGGAGTGTAGGGGACACCAGGACCTGAGAGGATTCCCCCTTGAGACTCCCCTTCCTGTTTGGACATGGTGTGTGTGGGTCCTCTACAGGGGACTCTTCTGTTCTGTTTTTCCTACTAACACTTGAAGGCCATTCCTGACATGCCTCATGTTTGCCCAGGATCCTGGATGTGTCCAGCTCTTCTAGCTATAAGTGAACAGAAACCAAGGGTCAAAGTTCAACCTGAGTCCCACTGACCTCAGCATCCTGAGTGGGGTTGGATCCCTGAGTCAGAAACAGGCCTGGGCACCTGCCCCATCCACTGAGCCTGCTTAGGTTTCTGCAGGCCTGACTGGGCCTCAGTGGCCTCCTGAGGCAGGGTACCCTTTCTTTTCAGGAGCTGGCCAGGGCACCCATGTCCACTTGGAATGGGCATCTCTCAGTACGGAAGAGGAAGGTTCCTAAGAGTTAGGCTGGGACATTCCTGTCTAGGGAGACAGTCAAGAGTGACTGGTATTGTGTGGGGTCCTGGGATGGAGTCATGTCCACTGGGGCCTGGCCCTTCCCTTTCCCTGATCCCTCAGCTGGCCAGCCCTGAGTTCTGTAGAGTCCAGAGACTAATCTACGATAGTCATACTTCCATTTTGAATCAGTGAGTTTATTAAGTACATAGCAGGCCAAGTAAATAATAACTAGCAAAAGGCAGAGATAGATGACAGCAAAACATCATCGACCTTGGTGCTCAAAAAAGTCAACATTAATGATTTGGTAAGCTCCCTTAAGGCAGCCAGATGGAGTTCCCAATAGAGAATGTTCTGGGCAGAACAGAGTGTCCGTCCCCCTTAGATGAGGCTTCCAAAGAAAATCACAAATAGCAAAAAATAGAGACAACACCTTCAAATCAGGGGCATATAAGCATGTAGGAGAAAACAAGCGGGGAAGTTGAGGCAGCCACCGAAGGTCTTGAATTGGGCGTTGTCTCCTGGATGGTCCTCCCCTGGCTGAACTTCTGACTTCCTGTGGTCATCCCACCATTGTGTCACAGGACAAACCGCAAGGTCTGTTTTGTTCTGCTTTCCTCCCTGTCACAGGTCACCCCCAACAAGGGGCCTTGGAAGACACTTTGAGATAAACATGAATCTGAAATAAGAGGCAGGTCCACCCTGTTCCCACAGCCAGCTTCTTGGTGAACACAAGCAACAGGTGACAATTTACTACATAGTGTCCATTACATCTTGCCTGTTGCCAATCATGGCACTGTCATTTAAGGTGGACAGATGGAAACATTTCTTGGCATGGCTTTCAACCTTGTCTCATGATGGTAGTCCTAAGGTATCATGAGGGAGTCCATGTCTGTTGGTCACCACAGTGACCCGAGGGTTGCCATGCTCTCAAGGAAGGATATAAGAGATGTCTGCAGGTGCCACCTGTCCATACTGCCCACCAGCTGACCTCAGTCTTGAGAAGTCCCTAGACCCAGCTCACCCTTCCAGTTGTGAACACTACTTTTCCTTGGGGATGTGGGAAGGAATAGGGCCAGGGCAGGCCCTGAATCTAGAAAACACAGGGCACACGGGCCAAGGGTCGTCCAGGACAAAACCTGAGGGCCTATAGGCATCTGGGTCCCCATGACTGTCCAGCACAGGGAGAGAGGAGCCCTTGGACCACCAGTTGACACCTTCTACCATGCTCCTGTGTTCCTGCCTACAGCTATACAGGCTTCCCTGGATCATAGTCAACTTGGCAAGCCTTGAGATGCCAAATGAAACTCTTGGGGATGCCCTAAGGAGGAGGCTAGAGTGTGAGAAAATAGCCAGGAAGAGGAGGGGTGGCTCATGGGGCCAGTTGGGGTTGGCTAGGGACAGGTGTAGGGTAGACAACCTCAGCCACTCCAACCTGAGGGCAGGCGGAAGTCGGGATGTGTCTTGCCACAGCCACACACTTTTTACACAGAGGAGAAAGGATACAGCCAGGAAAGGTGACCCTAATCTTTCCCTTGTCTAAGAACACAATGACCCGTTGCGGTCTAATCCTAGGTTCTGAGGCCTGCATCCAAACCTTCCTCCACACCCAGCCCTTTCCAGAGGGGAGACCCCATGAGCCCCACTCAACCCCTCGGTTCTCAGCTGTGTGTTCACCCCAAGAATGTGAGGCTCCAAACACTTCATGCCTAGTAATCTTGCCACCTTCTGTCTCCTCAACCTTTTAGAGTCCCAGCCTCCTTTGACCGCTCTGCTCTCCTCCTCACTTACCCAGTCCAGTAGGTGCTTTGAAAAGGGAGTGGGCTTCACAGAAGGCCTGGCACAGCCCTTTGCGGGCAGAGTCAAAGGCCCTCTCCTAGGTAACACACGGCCTCTCCACATCCCTATTATACGAAATTTTGCTGGGAGAGATGAAAAAAAAAGTCTGTTTGTGCCCCAGATAGGGCATCAACCACAGACTAAATAAACAATTCTATTCAAGTCTAGCTTGGTAAACCCAGTGGGTTTAACTGGGGTTGCTCAATGAAGCGTGGGCAACTCATGGGCAACTACATCAGCCAAGAAAATGCCTCTCTCTCAGCAGTTGTCAACTGCTGATTTATCCTCAGGGAGAGGCGGGGCCTGTGAATACCACCACTAACAACTGTCAACTGTCCATGCAATCCAGGAGGAAGGGCGAACACTGACTCTGGGAGTGTCAGGTACGGAATGGAAGCCATTGAGAGCCACAATTCAGCGGACTGCTGCAGGTGCCGGGAATGCCTCTGCACAGTGTAGATGGTGATGTGCACACACTTGGAGCTCTGAGTCCCTGATGTCCCTATACCTGGTCCCGCACAGCAGACATTCCAGGCAGAGTCATCTCATCTCGACGACAGGAAACCCTGACCAGCTTGCCCAGGGTGGCATGAAGACACACCCTCCCCACACTACCTACCTCTTTCCACTAGCATCTCCTAGTGCGGCCTGCCTGGGCAGCTGTGGGCATGCTCTTTCCCCAACATGCAGTCAAAGAACCCTCTCATGCTACATGGCCCCTGTGGCTTCTCCTGGTCCATCCAAGACCAACAGGCTACGGCTGGCTCCCACAGAGCTGGGCAGGATGCTGGAAGAGATGTTTCATCCACCACCCAGCCTGCCCTAGGCCACATGCCTCTGACTCTTCACAGCCTGACTACGGCTCCAGGGTCCTCCTGTGCACCCTGCAGAGTCCAGTGCTTCAGGCTAGTATCCCTCTGCTATAGGAAACTGAGCTTGCTTCTTGTCTGGGACAAAAAGTCGCACAATGCAGGGCTCGGTGAGGAATCTGGTATGGGGGACCCAGTCTGGAGCCACCATGCTGCACCCACTGACTCACCAGGTTCCAGTGTCTTGCGATGGACAGACAGAGCTCTGCAGCGTAGCATTGGGTCATACTCTGTGATGCTCCCTTTCCCACATGCTGATATCCCAATCAGCCTCAGGGCATAGAGGTTCGAGTCCCTGCACTACCCTAGTAAGAATAGCTTATGGCCAAAAAAAAAAAAAAAAGCCAGGCCACCGCCTTTAATCCCAGCACTTGGGAGGCAGAGGCAGGCGGATCTCTGTGAGTTCAAGGCTAGACTGGACCAACAGCCTCCAAAATAATACAGAAACCCTGTCTCATAAAACCAAAAAAAAAATAGCTTATGGTGGTTTCCCAACAATCCCTGGTGATTCAAGACTAAACCCACAAAGAATTCTCTCATCCCTGCTGGTCCCACACACTACTCCCAGGGACTGAGTGTCCCCAAGCCAAGCTGCTTGTTCGGGGAGGCATATAGCTAGTGTTCTCGGGTAAACTAGCCTCATCCTGTAGCTTGGTACAGTTGGAGTCCTGCCACATTCCCAGCTCTCCTTTCGACCATTCACTCTGATGGCCAGGAAAAGGGACAAGGAGGTGATGAGAAGGCCCAGAATGTGTACCTGTGAGAACTCTTGAGGGCTAAGCTGCAGGTGAGCATGGGCTGGTGCAAAAATGACTGCTAGCTATAGATGACAGTTCACACCAGCTCAGCACCTGCAGACACAGAGGCCCCTCTGGGGACAGTGGCTGTCACCCAGTGTTGGCTGTGATGACTCTGATGGGGAGGTGTGAAGACAGAGAGGCCTAGTGCCTGAATCACCATTCCTCAGGCCATGCAGCAGCACCCCACCCCCCATTCCCACCCCCACATATGTTTGGTCTGGTTGATGGGGACAATAGGAACATCTCCCTGAAAGAACTAGGTGGCTAGAGCCAGGCCTGAGCTTCTCTGCGGTCTCCTTGAGAAAGATGGTACCCTAGGTCTGAGTATTGGTCTCTGAAATGAATGGGTTCTTGTGGCAGGATCAGGTGCCCTTTGTAGCAAGAATGACAATGAAGTCACTGAGGGACACTACTGGCCACAGCGAGCTCTATCCCCAGAGTCCCTCTCCCTGTGACACCCTCTGTGTTCACTAAAGAAGATGTACCTTCTTATGGGGCGGCCAGAGACTCTCTCAGAGAGTAAGGTGTGCAGGGGAAGGGCATTTCAGCAGTGAAGGCTAGGGAGAAGCCTGGGGTCTTCAGGTCTAGAACTGCTGGGGGTCTGGGATGTCTTTCTGACCAGGGGACTGGCCATAGAGGTGTGTGTGTCTATGGACTCTGAGCAGAGTGGGCAGCGTTCAGGGTGACTCAGTGGACAGGACAGCAAGTCTCAGGCCAGAAATAGCTCTGGCTGAGAGCAGCCACCAGCATCACCGTGACGACAGGGTGTCATGGCCCCCAGCAGTAGATGTCCTGCTGTGCTGTGGAGAAGCTATGTACACCCTTTGCTGTCCCCAGTCCTAGACGCCTGGGAAGTCACGTTCTATATGACATAGAGGTGGGAAGCTGGAAGTTTGTGCCAGTGGAGGCAGCTGGGGTACTAGGCACCGGGGACTCAGCACCCTAACACCCTATGACTAATCAATCCCCCTCCTGGTAGAGGTGGGTCAATAGTCCATGAAGGTGCTTGTGTAACTTGGACAGCAGAGAGAACTTGGAGTTTGGGGCTTTATTATTATTATTATTATCCAGGCCCCCAGCCCAGGGAATGGACTAAGTGTAGGGTGATTGACAGGGGAAGGGGTCTGAGGCCAAGTGTATGTCGATCCCTCAGCAGTCATTCAAGGCCAGCCGGTCCAAGGAAGAATGGGTGACAGATCTGTAGTTGGGGCTGTAGGGTCAATCCTTGGTATCCAAGAAAGTAACCGCTTGGTCCAGGCAGGAGGCTCAATTTGCAGGGAGACCTGGGTGCTGGGAAGGGCAAGCCAAGGCAGCCTGTGTCCAGGCTCAGCTGGTTAGTGCTAAATAGATGGAGTGCAGGGTGGGCTCTGAGATACTTGGGTCCCTTGGTGGTGACATAGGGCCAGGAAAACTGGGCGTGGCCCTCCCTTTCCACTTCTGCTTCAATGGGGTCATTGCCCACCTGTGGTAGAATTCCCTCCTCCAAGCATGACAGCCCTTACCATCTTCACCAGGGAAGCTGTGACCACTAACAAGTGACCTTTAAGATTAGATCTGTTGAATATTGGCCTTCCATCCCTGAAGGAGAGGGTAAGAGGGTACCACACTCCTCACCAGACATCTCAGCCCTTCTGTCCTATCCCTCCAAGCCAGCTGTATGGGATCTGTCCCAGTTGCATGCAGTCTTGATGGCTCGGAAGATGCTAGAGTATATCAAATGTCAGGGGTTACTTTGGGGGGTGGGGCAGGGTGAGGGAGTTGTCATCCACACTGGGGGAGATGGTTCAGTGATGCAGCTGCTGGGATGGGGGTAAGAAACCCCTCACCCACCCATGCTTTGTAAGAAAGCCAATAAACCCTTTGGTTCACTAAGCTAGAACTAGGTGAAATC
This sequence comes from Mesocricetus auratus, assembly GCF_017639785.1. Classification (NCBI taxonomy): domain Eukaryota; kingdom Metazoa; phylum Chordata; class Mammalia; order Rodentia; family Cricetidae; genus Mesocricetus; species Mesocricetus auratus. The sequence goes on along the minus strand of NW_024429191.1, from coordinate 10,269,923 downwards.
ATTCTTTGGTCTATTTGTTGGTGCTGTATCTGGGGAAAAGGAGGTGTTTGTCCTCATATCCCCAGGAAAAGTTCAAGCAACACCACCAAGGGAGTCCCACAGGTGCCTCTGAACAGCACAGCATCAGAGAGAGCATCTGTGTCCTCTTTCAACTTTAATCCATGGGCCCAGAGTGGGCAGAGGGTATGAAGTGTCTGTCTTCGTAGGCTGACATGACCACCACCATCTTGAATCTGAGCATCTGTGACGACTCAGCCTGAGACTCTTGAGATCTAGCCTCTTGAAGCGGGTGGTCTCAGAGAGCCTCACAAGGCACTTTCCTCCTTGTGAGGAGGTAGAGGTTGGCCAGAGCGGGAGTGGGGGGATCCCCAGTTTTTCTGTGAGTCACACATTCTGCTAGGGCCCTTCAGCGGTACAGCCATAAGCTTTTTTTTTTTTTTTTTTTTTTGGTTTTTTGAGACAGGGTTTCTCTGTGGCTTTGGAGGCTGTCCTGGAACTCGCTCTGTAGACCAGGCTGGCCTCGAACTCACAGAGATCCTCCTGCCTCTGCCTCCCGAGTGCTGGGATTAAAGGTATGCACCACCAATGCCTGGCAGCCATAAGCTTTTCAGGACATCTCCAAGATGGTATAGCTGCCTTAGGGTCCCCACAAACACCTTTGTGTAAGTAACCCAATCAACTCACTGGCTCACCAACCAAGCCGCACTTGGGCAGATGCCTTTCTTTGGTCTATCAGTGCCTGCACCTATCTGGAGTGACTGGAGAGTTCTTTACATCTCCCCATGGAAGGCCATGCAGCAGAAGATCCAGAGGACATCCCAGGGTGGGCCCCACCCATCCTGCTGGCTGTGGAAGTTTGAATCCTTGTTATCTCACCTCACTCTGCCTGGAACATGGAGTCAAAGGGGTCTCCTGGAGACAGCTGCAGGGACCTCCAGGAACAAAACAGCTGTTTGTGTCTGGATGGTCTCAAGAGGATGGCTGTATCATCCTCACTACCTTGTGACCACCACCTTCACCTGAAGAAATCATACCCTGGGGACAAGTTCCACCTGCCTCTCTGGAGTCTGAGGACAGAGAGGGAGAGATAATCTCTATTTGTGGTGTGAGCATAAGGGGCCTAGGACCTTCCTGGCCTTGCTTTCTCTAGTTGTAAAATGATAGGACCCACCACGATGGGGCAACATTTAAACATGTGGAATGCTTAAAATAGTACCCAAATGCCCCCACCCCAGTGCACCAGCCCACCCTAAAATACCAGTCCCTTGGGAAGTCAGAGGAGGCCCACCCTGCTGGAGTGTGCCGAGTGGCCTCAGCGGGAGGTGGTGGTGGAGTCTAAGAGGCAGGCTCACCCAGTGAGCTGCTAGCCTGATCCTCTTCCAGGATGATTCCCACTTCCCTAGGAGAGGCCTGGAGGTGAGTGGCTGCTGAGGATGGGGGAAGGGAAAGTTGTTATTGAGAGTGGGTGTGAGTGGGCACAGCGAGGAGGCCTCGCCACCACCCACGGCACAGGGAGTTGCCTAGCTAGTGTTCCCCAGGCTGGGAGGAGGAGCACTTCTACCCAGACCGTGGAAACAGGACCAGGACAGGATCCACCCACCACACCCCAGCTCGGGAGCCCTGGGAGGGTGAGTACCCTGCAGCTTCTGCTCCTACCCTCCCACTTATAATGTATCTGGGTGCGGTTCCACAGGTGCCATGTGCCCCAAACCCATGGGCTATCCCGCTGCTGGGCCCTATGGTGGCAGCGCCCTGGACGCATTCTTAATGGCACCCCAAAGAGCATGAGCTGCTTTCTGCTGTCGCTGTGGTGACCAACAACTGTGACAAGTGGACTGGTTTCCGTGGGGACGGGAGGTGCCGTGTCCTCTGAACAGTGCACTGGCATCGGGAGGACCCGATGCGGCTCCCGCCCCCACCTGCAGAGCGGAAACAAAGGCTGCTGTGCAGATCCTTAGGACAGGGTGGCTTGGCAGGTAGGTGCCTTCGGCAGGGTTACAGGCTGAGCTTTCTGTCTGAACTGGGGAACAAGTGCCCCCTCTCTCAAGGGTCATGGACCTCCTCAGAAAGCCCTCCCTGGTAAAACCCCAGTGCACACACTTCTCCTCCCAGAGGGCACCAAGGACAAAGCCTTCAGGAAACTGAGGAGCCTGCTTCAGATAAACTCCAGAGATGAGAGACCAACCTGGCCCCATCGGCTCTGTGTGGCTACATCCTGCCCTGGTCCAGGACTAGCGCCATGATCTGTACTGTGAAATCCAGGTCACCACCTCCAGGAAGCCCTGCCTGTCCCCCAACTGCCCCCACAGAGCTGTCCATGTCCCCTTCCAGGCTTTGATTTCCAGGAATGCTCATGTCTCCAAAACTTCCTCTCCCGGTGTTTATGTGCAGTAGGCATGGGGACATGTGGCAATTTCTCCTGGAATAGGTATCACCAGATGTGGGGAACAGAGGCCGCAGTGGGGTCAGGTATCCACGTGTGGGCAGTCTGTGGTGGAGGCATGTTACTCCACCCCTCACCCCCCATCCCCCACCCCACCCCCGCTTACAGTCCACCCCTACCCCCACCGTCAGAGTATGACTCCATTCTGGGAGCACTGGGCAGTGAGAGATGCTGAGTTGTGGGGGATTAATTGCATGTGACTGGGAAGGGGTTCCACCTGAAGAATTTCTTTGAGTAGTGCTAACATCAGGAGGAACGTCATGTAGAGGTAAAGGGCCTAGTCAAAAGGATGCACGCCTCGCCTCAGGCCTGGGGTCAGAAGGAAGGGACGCCGAGCAGTGTCCCCAACAACTGCTGGTGAAGATAAGAGAAACCAGGCTTGGAGGGGCTCCAAGTGGGGATGTGGGGGAGTACCTGGCCTCACCCGGGAAGATGATTTTCCCGGCAGTATGGAGAACCGTGGGCTCATGGGCAAAGCCTGATTGTACAGAAGTTCTGAAATGCCTGTCCAAACGGACAGCACCTGCCTCTCCACGCTGCCCCACACCCTAGGTGGAAAACTAAGGCGCTCTTTATTTGGATGAGACCGTGTGGCCAGGTGCCAGCCCCAGTCACTGGTAGCCAGCCAGCTGGAGGACACTGGGGTAGCGGCTGCGGTGGGTCATACACTTCTGGCGGTCGATGAAGAGGCTGTTGGTCTTGACCGCGATGTCCTTCTCCAGGCTCATGCGTGTGTCCTCCAGGTTCCGCAGCGCCTGCTCTGAGTCCTGAAGCTTCTCCTTCAGTGCCTTGAGGGACATGAACAGCTCCTCCACCTCAGTCTGCAACCTGCAGGGAAGGGAATGGTGAGTTAGGGGAGAGACAAGGGAAGGGGCAGTGATGCCACAGAGAACTCCAAAAGGCTTACAGGAACCCCCTCCGAAATGGCTACAGTGTTGCAAAATTACTGGGAACCTGGCATGAATCAAGAAGGGCCCTCATTTCCAGCCTAAGGGGCCTCCCGCAGCTGCACCACAGCTGGGAGAGACAGTCTTGCAATACTGCCCTCTTGTGGCGAAGATAAGCAATGGGTGAAAGTAAGCAACGGCAGCCTGAACAGGTGCTAACTCTTATGTTTCCAGGCAGGAACTACCTGTGAAACCTTCATCTCTAGAACAAAATTATAGTCAACAAAGGACAAAGAAGACAGACACTTATGCTTAGAAGGACATCCTGGCACTGGCTAGATGAGGAAAATAAAGACATAACCCACCATGCCTGTAGGAGGTACATGGAACACAGGATTACATCAGAGATACAGGGTGGGTGGTGGCCCTGCCTCACCTCTCTGATCTGTGACCTCAGGGGTCCAGGCTGTCAGACTCTAAGCTCCTTCCAGGAGGGTGAGTCACCCCAGAGTGACACAGGACCCTGTGGTATTCCTGACACTCAACCCTCTGCAAGGGTCCCCCACCCCAGCTTCATGCCTGCTCGTAGCTGGGAGTGATCTCATGGGGGCCTCAGGGTCTGGGGAAGATTCCAGGGGCTCAGGGATGACCCTAGCCACCCAGAACTGCTCCATCCGCCAGCGATACCTGAACTGTGCCGCATCCCGGCACAGCTCCACATTGGGCCTGTGTGACCGCTGGTACAGGCGAGTCTGGGCCACACGCAGAGGGGCCTCCTTGTCCTTGATGGCCTGCTTCAGGGCTGCCACCTCGTGCTCCTGGTCCGTGATCTCCCTCAGCGTCTGCACAGGGCAGTGTGTGAGCCTGAGGCAGGCTGAAGCTTGGAGTGATCAGGGCACCTGTCTCCCCCCAACCCGGCATGTGGGGAGGGCCCGACCGCTTGCTCCTGGCCCTCACTGGGAACAGTGAGTCCTCCAGCGGCTCCTATGACAGTCTGTCTGTCCTCCAGCCCTGACCAAGAAAGTCAGGGCTTGGAGGCAGGGAAGGCCACAATAAGAGGCAAGAGCAGGACCCCACCGGCACACTGTGCCCCCATACCTCCTCCCTCCCAAACCCCACGACTGCCAGCTCCTACAGGTCAGCCTCCTGGAAGCTGTGTCAGCAGACCACTACCAAATATAGACCTGCGTTTACATCCGCTCAGGGGGCCTTCAGAGGTGTTTGGATGTCTGCTTCTGGGTCACAGAAGCCAGGTCGTAACTGAGCATAGAGTATGTAGCAACCCTGATCTCAGGCACCCTGGCCCCTGTGGTTAAGGGCACGAGTGAGGGAAGGGCGTGGTTCGGGGGGGGGCAGGTGGGCATTTCCAGAGGGGAGGTGGGGTGAGTCCAGATGTGCGTGGGTGCGCCCTAAGCATGGCAGGCGTGTCCTGGGTGAGGACGGACAGGTGGGTGTGGCCTGCGGTCCCACCTTCTGCAGGTGGTACTTCAGCTTGTGGCAGGCGTCGTCCAGCTCTTCGCAGCGGCGTTCGAAAGCCATGTTCACTGCATCGCACTGCAGCCGCAGGTCCTCGGCGGTATCCCGCAGGATGCAGTCAATTAACTTCCGCAGGTTAGCCGAGGCGAGCCGCTCACGTTCGGCTCGAAGCAGGTTGTCCTGAGTGAACTTGGCCCACGTCTCGGGAGTGGAGGCACTGAGGGTGGAGGGACAGCCTGGTCGGGGTGTAGCCATTCAGAGGCTCCTGCACTGCAGGCGATCCCCATTGTACCCGCACCACACAGACACCCCGAGGTTCTCCCGGGCCTCTAGTGGCTGTTGCTCGCCCTCTGCTGGCCGCGAGCAGAAACACAGTCCAAGCCACCCACAGGGATCCAGGGCTTGGAGCAGGCACCAGCCCTGTGAAAATTGTGCCAGGCACTTGGGCAAGGAGCTTCTCGTGTTCCCACCCCAACTGCGGACAGAGATTCCCCCAGATAACGGGTTCAGGTCTGTGGAGGCAGGAGTCCTTCCTCAGATTTTGGAAGTAGAGTCAAGAGTCCTTCCTCAGATTTTAGAAGTAGAGCCAAAACAGGGGCAAACGGGAATGCCCAGGAGCCTACCTCTCCTCGAACTTGCTGGAATGCGGGTGGAACTGCACCTGGGTGCTCTCGTTGTTGTAGCGGGTGCAGGTGTCGTCGATGTTGTAGACCTCTACTTTGTCTGACCAGTCCATCTCACAGGTCTCCTTGTGTTCCCTGTTCAGCCTAGCGGGCAGGGGAGGGGCAGGACCCACTATGTGCTAGGGAGCACCGAGAAGCAGGTCCCATTCCAGTTTGCGGGGACTCCAGTTCCTGCTCTGGCATCCTTCAGTGGCCAGCAGTGCCCAGGTCCCAGGACAAAAATGGAGACAGCTGTGTATGCCCCGCCTAGGAGTGCCTGCATTCCTGGCTGTGATCCAGCGTCCCTGTGCCTAGCTGTCCTGCCTCCCACCTCCCACCAGCCTTGGGGCAGGACCCCCTGCTGTGACTCACCGTATCTGGCCCACGGCTTGCGAGATAGTCCTCTTCAGGAGCTCCTGGATGTTCCTGATGAGTTCAGCTTCCTGGAGAGGACAGAGCCCTGAGCAGCAGCGCCTGCCTCTCCTCCTGGGGAGGGACTGAGGAGCCCAGCAGGAGCCAAGGCATGGACCCCACCTCCATTGGCTTTTGCCTTAGTCCTCAGAAAAAGATGTCTGAGCCCAGCCCTTTCATGCTAGGCTTATTCCGGGTGCTTTTGGCATGTTGTAAATGAGTGTTTCCTCTAGGGGTACACTGAAGGGCATCAGCCTTATCTCAGGCCCTAGGGCACCTCCGAGGACCCCAAGCCCATAGGAAGTCAGAGGCCCTCTGTCTGCTGCCCACTGCCCACCAAGAATAAGAAGGAAACTCTGGGCTTCCTTTTGCCCCAACATTTTCTGGGTATCGGGGATTCTGTATTGTGCGAGTCCACATGGGTCATGCTCCCCATTGTCCTGTGTCCTCAGTAAGCCACCACCTCTGTACCACCGACAATGCTTCAGTTACACATCAGGGCGGTCAAGGCCTGGGGTATGACAGGGCTTCCCTGAGGTCCTAGCCTGGCTGTTTATTTCCCCATCATTGTCCCCAGATAAGCCCACCACAGGAGGCTCCAGCTCTGGGGGATTCAAGGTTGTACAGCATTCAGGATGAGTGACCCCCCTTGTCCTATTACATGGCTCCCCAAAGCAAGTTTGTGCTGGGTTTGGGGGGAAAGGTGTCTGATGTGGGGAGGAGGTGGCGTGTTTTGCTTTGTTTTTGAAGAGTATTGCCATATAGTCCAGCCTGAACTGGAACTTGCGATCCTCCTTCCTTGGTCTCCCCGATGCTGGGGTTCTAAGATTTCCTCCTAGTATACTAGGAGATCTTCGAGGCTGAGGCTCTGGGACTCTGGGTAGAAAAGGCAGATGCCATGGCCCTCTAACTCTCTCTGGCCTGGCTCTCTACCTTAGGAGCAAATACCTCAACAAGGGACATTCTGGTACCAGCGAGGCTATGACTTGGCAAAAAACAAACAAACAAACAAGAACCACTCAGGGTCGGAGTTAATGTCTTTGAAATCTTGGGGGCTGGAGGGGATCCCAAAAGAGAGAAAGTTACTTGGAAGTCAGAGACTCCATCCTTGTAGAAATCCTCCTGTGTCTGAAGGACCAGAGGTCCTCCATGGGCAGAGGAGCATAGCACTGTGTGAACCCTGAGGCCCTGTGATGTCTGTGTCTGGCCCGGAGTGCCAGAGCCTGCCTCCCACTCTGGGCCTGAGCCCCCAGCTGCACCTTTAGGAGCTCCACCTCCACGTAGTCCCGCACAAGGTCTGGGTGCTGGCGGCGTTCTCGGCACTGTAGGTTGTCGGTGGCAATGGAGAAGGGTATAGCCATGGCATCCAAGGCGCGGGATAGCCGCAGTTTCTGGGCCAACATCAGGTCAGTTTCGGCAGACAGCTCCTCTATCTCTCGCTGCAGCTCTGACTTCCAGCAATGCATGTCCTCCAGGCGCTCCCCAACCCTTCGTGTGGAGTCCTGCTGTGTGCGCCGGGCCAGCGCCCCTGTCTCCGCTGCCAGCTGCCTGCTCTCATGCCGCTGCCGCTCAGAGTGGTCCCGGTCTGCAAAGGCCTGGTGGTAGCGGGCATAACAGTTCTGAAACCACTCATCCATCAGGTACTTGGCTGTGCGGAAGCCGGCGGTGGCCAGCCCGGATGATGTGTAGGCGCCAGTATTGCAGGCCACATCATACTGTTTGTGGGGCAGCTCACAGGCCTGTATTGACTGTGGGGCTGGCTCCTTGGTCAGGAGCACATCCGTTTGTGCCATGGTGCCCACTGCCTGGCTGAGCAGGAAGGGGGAAGAATGAAGAGAGGGTCACTGGGCAGTGGTCCCGGCACAATCAATGATCAATGGGGCAGTACTGGTCACTTTGTCTTGAGTAAGGTTCCTGGTTGCCTCAGGAACATTGTATACACCAACTGACTCCTGTTGCTAGGCAACAGGGTCACTCGAGGGGAGGGGCAGAACTGCCCTCTTAAAGGGCCAAGGGCTAGGGAGATAGCTTAAATAGATAAAAGTATTTGCCTTTCTAGAACCTGAGTTTGGTTCCCAGGACACAGATGGGAAAAGGTATGTGTTGTGACACATGCTTGTAATTCCAGCACTGGGAAGTCAGAGACAGGTTAATCTGTCGAGTTCACTGCACAGCCAGCCCAACTAAATTTGATGAGTGCCAGGCCAGTGAAAGACCTTGTTTCAGAACATAAGAGTGCCCAGTCATCATGGCAAACACTTGTTTTTGAGGATTTATCTATTTATTATGCAGTGTTCTGCTTGCATGTGCACCTGTAAGCCAGAAGAGGGCACTGAATCTCATTGTAGATGGTTGTGAACCACCTCATGGTTGCTGGGCATTGAACCCAGGACCTCTGAGCCATCTCTCCAAACTGTGACAAACACTTTTAATCCCAGCACTCCGGAGGCAAAAGCCTCTGTGAGTTCTAGGCTAGCCTGGACTACATAGTGGGTTCCAGCCTAGCCAGGGCTACATAGTGAGACCCTGTCTCAAACAAAGCAAACATTCCAAAACAACAACAATAACAAAACAAAAACCAAACAAACAACAAACCAAGGTGGATAGTGCTGGAGAAATATCACCTAAGGTTGTCCTCAGGACTCCACATGCACACGGGTACCTATACACATACGCACTTACACACACACACACACACACACACACACACACACACACACACACACACACACACACACATACACCACACACACACATACACACACAGGCTCCAACTCACCCCTCTTCGCTCCACTATGTCCCACCAAGCAGTAGAGGCTCAGAATTCATATTTACTAGGGACTCGGGGGTCAGCCTTGGACCAATGCTAGGGTAGGAAGGGTCCTGAAACCCCTGACATCCTGTCCTCCCTGCTGCTGTTCTTCCTTCCTGGGATTGCCCTCTGTGGCCTGGTCCTGGACTTGGCTCTGCTCTGCTGGAGCAGGATGGAGAAGGTTCTTCAGGGTGAATAAACTGAGAGGAAACATGGACAGTTCCTCAGCCATAGAAATGGCTCCCCTTCCTGTTCCTTCATCTTTAACACTATCAAGCCTCCCCATGATCCCACAACTTGACGCCATTGTTCATGTGGTCTGAACTCCTCATGCAGGCCCAGGGGACCAAACACCCACCCTGTCTCAGCCTCCAAAGCTTGCTTTAGAAGATGAATTCCTGGAAGCAGCCACAGGGAGCCTGACCCAGCCTGCTCCCAAGATCACAGTGTAAGGACCCTCTTCTTCCTCCTGCACCCCATAGTTAGACTCACACTCAGGGCCTCCTGGGGATGTGGGTCAGCGTGCTGAAGGGGACTCATTCACTGGGTGTACCTGGAGCCAAACATCCTGATCTTCTCAGAAGAGGAGACAGGCTCTGTCTGGTCAGTTGTCCCTGGTTGAATAGGAAACAACTCTGCCATCCAACCTAGGCTAAGAAATCCTGGTTTTAACTCAATGTCCAATGTGGCCAACAGAGGGCGACATTGATTGCAGAATGTGCTAGCCACCGCTTTCCTGACTGTTCTGGCCTAAGTAGCCGGAATTCTTCCACCCGGCCTTCCCCAGAGACACCCACATGCTGGGTCCTCTCTGAAAGAAATCCACACCCTTAGCCAACATCAGTTCTACAGCCAGAGCCCCTTCAGCCTCTTCCCTCACCATGGTCTTGTCCCGTTTCCAGCCTCTGCCTGCCTAGCACCCTTCCCTGGTGCCCACTCATAGCATCTGGCCCTTCACTCCATGCTGGCCTGACAGCCTTCTGATCGTGCATCCTGGCATTTATACTAGAATGGAGAGTAGATGTTTTACGCATGTGTGTTTGGGGGTGGTGGGGCAGAAGCCCCAAGCATTCATAACCAGACCAATCTGGAATTGTTGTTGTCCCTCAAGAACTGGAGACCAAGAGTCTTGGGGAGCCAACGTGGACCTCCCTTTATCTTCTTCATGACTCGGTTTCCCCAGATGGTAGCAGGTGCAGGGCCGTCCAGAGCACCACCATGGCCTCTCCTTAGGCTCAGCCCTGATGTGTGGACCCAGGGACTGCCACGGAGGGAACCCAGCCTGAGCCCCGAGACTACACCATCTTCAGCTTCGGTACTCAAGTACAGGGGCACAGCAGGTGGGATGCCCCCATGGGGCCCCAGGCTAATGAGGAAGGCCCGGTCTCAATGCAGCCCCCCCCCACCGCCATGTGTCAGGATCATCTCCAAAGCAGAGCTTGGACCTTGGTCGCCAGGTTGAGGGGTCAGGACTCACTGGATGCCTGCAGGGATGGGCTAGTCTTTGTCCTCAGCAGCTACCGGTCTGACCCTCAGTCCAGGGTAAGGCACTTATGCCGTGATGGTGTCAGGGTATAGCCCCTCCCAGCCTCTCCCCATCCCCAGGGGGAGGAACACCAGTTATTCCATAAGACTGACAAGACAGGCACAGCTATACTCAAACTAGGACTACGGGGGGAACTGGCAGGCAAAGCCACATCGGGGCGCAGACAAACAATGGGCTGTGTGGACACAGTGGTGGTGGGAGATGGAATTGTACCGAGTGGGGGCAGGGTCCTCTTACGTTGGGCGTCCTTCCACAACTGAGTCCAGGCACGTGAGAGTTCCCACAGCACAGCTGCAGCACTCTCTTCCTCAACAGAGTTAGGGACCTTCATGGGGCTGGCAGTGCCAATCCCAAGGACACTCTGCCTGTGTCCCCAGGGACCAGGCCCCCTCCACACAGGGCGGCCCTCGGGATGCCTAAGAAATAGAGGAACACTTCTGTGTGTGGCATAGGACTGACCAAGGGTGCAGATGTCCTCTCTATAGATTGCTTTGCAAGTTCTAGACACCATAAGTGGGGTGGACGGGGTAGAAGGAACCCCTTTGTTTTTCAGTCTGTCCAGCAGCTCCCATGACCAGAGGACACTCCCTCAGCTCTATCCCCAGCCTGCAAGGTTCTAAATAGGAGGGAAGCCATACAGCCCCTACCCACAACAAGCATGTCCTGTGCGTCCCAGGCTGAGATGGACCCAAGGTCACACTGACATGATAGGGCCAGCAAAGGCGAGACCGCCACATGGCCACCAAACGCACTCTGGCTAGCGTCCCCACTTATTCCTGCCTGGAATGACAGCCCAAGGAGCCATCCTGACTGGAGCAGACCCAGCTGCAGGAGCTGTGGGTGGCACAGTCACATCTCCCAGGCCAGTGGGACATTTTAATTACAGAAGGATCCAAAGCTCCTTGGCATCCCTGAGCCAGTGCCGCAGTGGGCAGATGTCTGTGCTACACAGGCGACAGGCAAGCAGGGGGAGGCAGCCAAGGACTTCTGGGAAGAAGAGTCCCCGAGTCCAAGACTGAACAACGGTAAGAAAGAGCTACTCAGGACATCGGGTGTGTGCCCCTCCCCTGAAGACTCCCTGGACCGCGGTGAGAACCTGCTCCCCCTCAGAGCAGCGGTTCTCAATCTGTGGGTCGCAACCCATTTGGGGGTCATATATCAGTTATCCTGCATATCGGATATTTACATTACAATTTATAACAGTAGCGAAACTACAGTCACGAAGTAGCTATGAAAGTTTTATGGTTGGGGGTCACCACATGAAGAACTGTATTAAAGGATCACAGTAGTAAGAAGGCCAGGTAGTGGCTGCGCACGCCTTTAATCCCAGCGCTTGGAAGGCAGAGGCAGGCAGATCTCTGTGAGTTCGAGGCCAGCCTGGCCTACACATCGACAGGACAGTCAGAGCTGTTACACGGAGAAACCTTGTCTCGAAAAAAACCAACACCATAAAAAAAAAAAAAAGGTTGAGAACCACTGCCGTGGGGGATGAAACAGAGCAAAAGCAAGAAGACGTGAAATGGACAGCACGCTAAGCTGTCCACCCGAGGGCTAAGTCCAGTGGCCTGGCCGTCAGCTGAGGCAGTCACTAGGCTTGGGTCTCTCTACCTGGCAAGACGGGACCAGAAGGCCAGTGGACGGATGTCTCACTCCTGCCTGACTCTTCTGTCTCCCTGAGCAGTGAGCATAGCGAGGAAGGCATATCCATGGACTCAGCCCTGCCTATCTCCTGCCTACGGAGGCAAGACTCAGACCAGGGACTGTGCGATGAGGTGCGTGTGGCTCAGGCCATCTGTGTGTGGCTGTCCAGACACCTCAAGGATCCAGAGCTCCTCAGCCTGGCACTCAGAAAGTCCCCACCACATGGGTGCCCTTGTATGAGCAACTTTCCAGCCATAGCACCAAGGCTGCGTGAGAACAAATGCTTCTTTAAAAACCTCCACCTGGGACCCTTTAATACGGTTCCTCACGCTGTGACCCCAACCACAAAATTACTCTCAGTTGCTACTTCATCACTGTAATTTTGTCCCTTGGCAAGATAAAAATGTAAATCATAATGCAAATGTCTGATATGTGACCCATCTCCCAAAGGGGTCACGACCCATATGTTGAGAACCTCTGCTTTAGGTACAAAGCTTGACCTGGGGGAAATGGCTCAGTCAGTAACGTATGTGCCACACAAGCATGAGGACCAGAGGCTGGGTCCCGAGCACTCTTGTAAGCAGCACACGCCTCTAACCCTGGGAAGGCAGGACGTAGGAGGATTCCTGGAGCTTCTGGATAACTAGCTTAGCTATTCGGCGAGCTTCCAGTTCAATGAGAAACCCTGTTTCAAAAAAAAAAAAAAGACACTTCAGTGAGGGGCTTTGAGTCACAGCTTTCCATGCCTTAAAAATAATAACCTAGGCCAGGCAGTGGTGGCACACGCCTTTAAACCCAGCACTCAGGAGACAGAGGCAGATGGATCTCTGAGTTCGAGATCAGCCTGGTCTACAGAGCAAGTTCCAGGACAGCCAGGGCTACACAGAGAAATCTTGGCTTGAGACAAATAACAACAAAAGCAAGAAAAAAACAACCTAAACAACTACCACCACACTGGTCAAATAGAAGAAAACATGGGAGCTCAGTGTGGTCATGGCTGGGGAGAGCCCACAAGGCCTTTCGTGGGCATCTCCGCAGTCGTTCCAGCTCTATAGGCAAGATCCACGGGTACCACCCAGCTGCTGAGCAACGCCAGGCTTTGAAATACAGCCATAGTAACTGACTCCAAGTCAAGGAAGGAAGTTCAAAAAGAAGGGAGAACAACCATTTGCAGCAAGGGTTCTGCGCCTAACAGAAAGGTAAACAGAGCCACAATGAGGATTCCTCTCCAAGGACAAAGGGTGTCTGGGACCAGAGACACATATTCGAGACACACAGAGACACACAAACGGTGAAAGGCGGGTGGGGAGCAGGGTTCCCAGCTGAGCCTCCTGCAGGAAGTGAGCCTGCCATCCATCACTGCAGGGACACAGGCCGCTGCTTGTCAGGATGCGATCGAGGAACCAACTAGGGACAGGAGGGACACAGTCAAAGATGACACCCAGGAGAGTCTAAAGTTTCAAATGCCAAGCCAACAGGAGGCCTGGCCTGGAGTCAGCCCTGGGAGCTGGGCAGAGGCTGGACGGCCAGGGAAGATGCTGCCGTACTGAAGGAGGAGGTGGTTCCAGAGAGCACTGGCCCTGGTCTCCATCAAAAAGGGCCTTTTGGGTTCCCTGTGGGCCAGTGAGGACTCCTGGGGACAGAGCGTCTGTCCATCTGGCCCCAATTGCCCATTCAGTCAGGAGGACCGGGGGGGATTCCCTCATGCTTCCTGTGCTGGGGACCCAGGGGGAGTATATCCCTACAGGTGTAGCCGCCTCAGACCCGATGGACCTGTGAGACAGTGCCTGGGGCCTACTGCCTTTGAGAACAGCCAAATCCCTACTTTATCAGCTCAGCTTTATCTGCAAAACCTCCTACAATTCCCTGAGAAGAAAATTAAATAGAGGATTTAGCAGAGATTCTGCGACTGGCTGGGCAGGGCTGGGATGGGCTAGCTCACTGGAGGCTGCTGAGTGGAAACCTGACCCTACCTGGCCCTACAGGCTCAGAGGCCAGCGGAAAGGGCATTTTTCAGCCAATACTACACAGAGTCCACCAGGCCTTCCACTTTCCTTCCCTTCCCTACCCCAAATGCCTAGAGGGGAAACTGAGGCTCGGAGGTGTAGTACCATTAGCTTACATAAGACCTGTGTGATCATACTGCCAGGTACCCCAAAGTGTTGTAGTACTCAAGTGCTTGCCCCAGGGACAAAGTTTGAGCATCCCAGAGAAATAGGCATCATAGCCCCCAAAAAAACTCCACAGCCATTTGTCATGGGGTGGAAGACTAAAGGGTTCATCAAGGGAAGACTCATCCCCTGAGCCCTGGGAACCTCGGCTTCCTGAGATGCCAGTGCTCTCTGACTCACTGCTGTGCTCTTCATGCAGAGTCACCCAAGCTTAGCCTCTGTGACCTGTTGGAGCTGTTTTCTCAGCTGAGCAACAGATGAGGGGAGAGATGCACCCGGAGTACAGCACAGAAGTTGGGCCTCATTATCATGACTATGTGTTCACCTCATCATCCCTCTCGGGGGCTATGAGTCAGAAGCTAACCCCTGCTCTCACATCCCCAAGTGTCAGAATAGGAACCCATGACACTTGGTCACTCCTGCTGGTAGGGCCACAGGTAGGCAGGAACCATGGGGACAATGGGAAGGGACTTTCTGCTGGTTTCTGCCCACCCCTAGTCTCCAAAGAAAGTCCTTGTGCAGGGGGCGGGGGAAGCTGACTGGTGTCCTATGGGTCCCTGTTGTCTCTTCAAACCCCAGTTTCCTCTCCAGGGCTCTGCAGTGCGGGGGCCTGGACACCTTTGCAGCACCTTATATGGACTGTGGAACTGGGTATGAGGGCAGCTTTTCAGGTAGAGAGACATCTCATGATGCTAAAAAGTCCCCAAGGGCTCCAGATACCAGTCCATTCAGCAGAGTGAACCCATGTGGGTTGAGGGGCCTAACTTCAGCAGCTGGGTAAAATGTTTACTGCAAGGACCATCATCCCCAAGGACTGGTCTGAGGCCAGTCTCTTCCTCACACATGCGAGTGCGTGCACACACACACACACATACACCACACCCACACACACATGCACGTACACAATGGCTCTGATCCAGGAGCTGGCAGAGCCTTTGAAAGCCTCCCAGGAGACCTACCAGCCACAAAGGGTCAGCGGTACACAAAGCAAAGAATCTACAGTGACCAGGGGACCAGAGTGGCCACATTCCTGTCTAGAGACCACGCAAGACCGTCTGGGACTAACTTAAATAAAAATTAATTAATTAATTAATTAATTAATTAAAAAAAAGACTGTCTGGGCCTCACTTAGTTCCCAGGTCCTCAGGAGCCTGGGTCATTCAGGACTTTGAGACACAGGGCTTGTCAGCACAACTAGCCATGGTTACCAGTGTGAGGAGCCAACCCAGCCTGGAAGGTTTTGGGGGGCTCAGAGCACCTTTCCAGGACAGATGCTATTGGTGGAGTGTGCCCATCAAAGTGAAGACAAGCCAAGGCCAATCCCTGGTGGTTAGCCCAGCCATATGGCCTCCAGGAAGGAGTTTCCAAAACCCCTATCTGCATGGGCTCTGGGGGCACTAGATCAACCACCCATGCTTGTGTGCTGCCCCCCATCCAGGTGACCCGAGGGGCTTGTCCAATCCCAGAATCTCCCACTATACCCTCCTAGAGAGCCAGACAAGGCAGCGACTGGGATCCTTGGAGAACAGTGAGAAGCAGGACAGGGTTCTGTCCCTGGACCTAGTAAAGAGAACAAGTGAGAACCCATGGCCTCTGGCCCCCTCCACTGTCATGGTATTAGTTGTTAGGGATACCCTGGTCCAGGCCTCTGGTCAGCTAGCCTGATGCTTCTACCTAGTAGGCTCCCATAGCCCCCGAGCTGGCTAGGCATGCCTCTGATTCCAGCAGTGACAGCAGCCCTGTGACCTTGATCATCTCACCGAGGGGGGTGGGGCAGCACTGGGAGCTCTCAGCCCCAGAGATGTTAAGAGGCCCCACATCTTCCAAAAGACGCTGTCACAGCAGAGCAGATTAGGACTGTGCTTGTGAGAGATAAGGGCCTGAGGGTCGTTTGGAGGGCAGGCGCTGAGAACGGGCTGGGAGGGCGGGGTTCTCCCTCTGTCCTGGCCTTCCTTCCCCCTCCCCTCTGGTTGTGTCCTATGCAGAGATGGCAGGTGAAGGGCACAGTGCTGCCTTGAAGTCAGGACACCCAGGGATCCCTGACAAGTGCATCTGGGAGTGGTCAGGCCCGTGGATGATACTGGTCCAGGAGCCTAGCCCAGCTCTTTCGTGCCCACCACCCAGGGACAGAAATAGACAAGAGGGTCTGGGCTCCACCCATCACTTAGTCCAAAGAGCCCCTGAAAATAGACACAAAGAAAGTCAACTAGATTCACATGCTGTGCCCCCAAAGATCCTCTTGGGAGCCGTGGCTGAGGCCTAGAGCCACTTAGCTGATGGAACCAGGAGCACTCAAAAGTTCAAGTCCCCACCAGGAGGGAGCAAACCACCCATTAAGTGCAGGAGGAGACAGCAGGCCACTGGACCAATCTCTGTCCTCCTGGCCAAGGTGTCCATATCACCCAGCCCACACTCACACCCTCACCACCTCATCTTCTTTCAGACATCTTCTGGCTTTGACCTACACACGGGAACCGCTTCCCTACACTCCTTCCTTCCCACAGCGCTAGCCTGAGCCCCTGATCTCCTCACAACCTCCTCCCCACTCAGGTGACTCTTGTCACCCTGTGCTCTCTGGATGAAGCCGCAGGTTGAAGATGCTGTTCCCGGGGTTCTCCTGAGGCCTGGCTGCAGAGCCCACCCTGTCATCTCTTTAGCATAGGCCTGAAGGGAAGGAACAGAGCACAGGAAGGAACTCCATGACCTCTGATGGGGTAGGGGGAACATCTCACAAGCAGCTCCACTTTTTGCTCACTAGACCCCAAGCCAGAGCTGTCACAGAGTAGCCCAAGATGCATAAGATGCACCCTGAGGTCTGGGTTGGAGAGGGCTTAAAGCAGGGTGTTAGTGACAGGGCAGAATGAGCTATTTTCCTTCCACACATTCCTTGGCTGTTTTAAAGTAGAGAGTGGAGCAAATATTTTCATTTAGAAGTTGGTCAGGGGATTAGCAAGGCAAAGAAGGGAACCAGGAAGCCTTTCACACTGAAGTACACAACCACAAAGCAGTGTAGATAGCCCTGAATATATCCACTGCCCTGGACGCAACCTTGAACATGCTCACACAGACTTGTACATGGTTGTGCAAATGGCCCTGTTCACAATTGTATACATTACGCAATAGATGAGGGTGGCAGGGTTCCTGCTAAGAGAGGCCTAGGTACCCAACGCTGCAGAGGAGGAATCCACTGGGGTTTCAGGACCTGCAGAGGCTGCAGCTGAAGGAGAGACAGGCTGCAGGAGTGAGCTGCAGAGTTAGGACCTGGCCACATGCTCCTACCAGCCACCCACCCAGTCCCTAGGAAATGACCAGAGAGTATCAGGTGATCATCCCATCTTCCTGGGCTGGGGGAGGGGTGGGGGTGGGACCTGGCTTCCTCCTTCCCTACTGGCTCTGAATTCATTCACATCTTTCCTCTGCAATATTTCAGACTTCCTGTCTCTACTTGGTGGTCTCAAATGTCAACTTAGCTCCAGCATGTTGATGTCCCTTCCAGACAGCCAGATCCTGGCAAGGCAGAGATAGACTTGGAAGAAGATGAGGAAGAGGTGGGCTTCCAGATGTCCGAGGAGCAGTTGCAAAAGGCCACATCAGTTGGAGAGAGATGCAGCGAGGTCCCAGCGGGGGCCCTGACTTCTCCGAAGACTGAAAAGGAGGGTGGTGACAAAGCCAAGGCCAAGGCCACTCAGCTGCTGAATCTCCTATGTCCCACAAGACCAGGGCGCCCAGCTGGTACCTGCTGTGGTTGAAGAGCTGCCCAAGAGACTCTATTTGTGTCCTCCCTAAGGCCCAGCCCTGTGACCAGGAAGGGAGTAGACCTTCCTAGGTAGAGCCTTCAGCCCATGAGCCCTTCGTAATAGCATGGGATGGAGAAGGCAGTCCCACAGTGCTCTACCTGTCACTTGCACCAGTGACTGGTTATAGTCAATTCTCAGACTACATTGTATTCCCTGCACCAAAATTAAAGGCAGCAGAGAACTGCCCAAAGCCCCAGATCCATGCAGGACCTTACTTTCTACTGGGCACATCTTCGAGCTGTTGACTATGGACTAGGCTAACATTCACTCTCACAGGGGCAGGGAGGCTCCTGCACACAGTGGTGAAATGCAGATATAGCCTCATAAGTAGCAAATCAGGGCAGGGAGGGCCTCTTACCACCAGGGCAGGGCTAGGGTGATGCTACCACAGAGGCATGGGGGTGTGGCCTTGGCTGCTCCCCATTAACAAGGCCTCCCCCTGGAGGCCCCTGATCAGTCTTGAAATAGCCCAGCAGCAGCCGACACAAAGGGCCTGTAAAGACTATAAAGACGCCAGGGCAGGCTGGCAGCAGACCCCTCCCTGGTGCTAATGCACTGTGCATTACTGTAAGTGGAGCTTTTCTGAACAACAGCAAGGGTGCTCAGAGTCAGCCTTGGCTGGGAATAGATTCTGTGCCCTGGCTCCAGATGCACAGGGGCTGGTCCCATGGGGTACTACCTGCCTCAAGGTCACCCACATCTGCTCTTCCCTAGTCTCCCATGTCCCACGCTCCAGTCTACAATGTCCCTACTGGACATTGGTCATTCTCACCCCCATGGCTGCACCCCTCTTGGAAGCCATCTCCCTCTACTCTCTAACTACAGAGACCTGCCCAGGACCCCTCTGGGAGATAGGTCCTGCCCACTCCTCCATCTCCAGCCTTCCTGTACCATCCTCCCTGTCCCTGGATCTCCCACATTATATTCTAGCTCATCATGTAAAAGACCAGAGTTTCTAGAGACAGTCTAGGCCAGTCCCACAGATTTGGTGACTTAAAACAATAAGAGTTGGTTTTCCATGGTTCTGGAAACTGAAGTTGACCGGTCCCTGCAGGGTGCACCCTCTTGTGGTAACCAGGGAAGATTCCCTGCCCCTGTTATTCCTGGGGGCTGCCTGCTGGCTCAGAGCTGACATACCTTGGATGGGCTGGGGCTTGGCAGGCCCATCAGCCAGCTGGTGGGCTATCAGTGTGGCATGGCAGCGGAAGGGGTGTGTGGAATAGAATCAGGAGGCCTGGGTGCTTCAGTAGTGAGCCCTGCCTGATGCACAGGTAAGGCAAAAGTGCTAGCTGGAAATGGCCCTTGATGTTCTTTCAACAAACTAGAAGAGGCTTCCCTTCCCAAGCACTAGCCAAAAAGGGGACACAAAAGGCCATGATGCATTCTGGAAACGTGACCTGGTTCTAAGACAAAAGACCATCCACCTCTGTATCTCAGTGAGAAACTGCTCACCAGGCCTGAGGAGTCACAGGGGAGTGGTCAATCCAGGTCCCCCATTGTCACTGAGAGCCACCTCTGTCTGCCCAGACTACCCCAGAGCCCATGTGTTGGGGTATCTTCTCATGCATTCCACATGTACCTGTGGGTCCTCCCTGCCTTGGAGCCCCTCTCCATCAGTCCTGGAGGCCAGAGGTCTATCAAGAACACAAGCATCTTGTCCAACACTGGAACCTTACTAATGTCATACACACCTCAAATCCCTACCCCCAACTCCTACTCCTGGAATACAGCAGTGAGTGACAAGAAGCTAAGACCCTGGTCACCCAGTGGAGAAGTCCAATCGTCCAGGAGAGGGAGCAAGTACATCAAGTCGACCAAAGAATGGATGTGAGGGCTGTGAAGACGGCTCAGTCAATAAAGTGTTCCCCACACAGGCATGAGGGTCTGAGATCAACCACTCGTATATAAGCCTGGACATGCATCTCTACACCCAGAGGCCAAGCTCCACATCTGTGGTTTGGAAGTCATTTTTTGTTTGGTCCAATTAAACAGCTCATGCGCCAGCTCTGGTCATGCAGTCTCTGGCCCAATCTGAGGCAGGATAGATTCTCACACCAGACACAACTAAGAAAAGAAGTCAGTGTCCAGGTGAAAGCATAAAAAACAGAAGCAGCGTGAACGGCCAAGACAGCATGTCTCCCGTCACTACTCCTAAGGAGCATATTCTAATGAGGACTACATACATGGATCCAGGACACAGAATTCAAAAAAACAACCAAAAACTTTATCAGAATTTAAAGAAGGCACAAACGCTTCATTGAACTTTGAGAATAACAAAACACCTCAGCAATGTTCAAGAAAATACAAATACACAGCTGAAGGAAATGACGAAGGTAATTCAGAATTTGAAAACCGAATTCAACAAAGAAATGAAAACACTGAAGAGAACACAAGAGAAATGAAAATGGAAATTAAAAGCTCAATATCACAATTAGAAAACTCAGGGGAAAGCCTGACAAGTAGAATGAGCGAAACAGAAGATAAAAATAGGACTCGGATATAAAGCAGAGGATCTAAACCAAATAAACAAAGAATAAGAAAAAAAACATAGGAAAGGGACACCATTCAAAAGACCAAATCTTCTAATTATAGGCATAGATGAGGGAGAAGGAAACCAGGACAATGGCACAGAGCATATCTTTAACAATATAAGAGAAGAAAACTTTCCCCAAACAAACAAACAAAAAGAAAGACACTCATACAGATACAAGAAGCACACAGGTTCCAGGTTATGATGCACACCTTTAATCCCAGCACCTTGGAGGCAGAGGCAGAAGGATCTCTGAGTTAGAGGCCAGCCTGGTCTACAGAGCGAGTCCTGGGACAGCCAGGGCTACACAGAGAAACCCTGTTTCAAAAAAACAAAAAAGAAGGAAAAGAGGAGAAGCAGCAGCAGCAGCACACTGAACCCTCCAACTCAGACAAGACAGGAAACAAAACTTCCCCCAGGCTTATTAGTAGTTAAAACACTAAATGTACAGAACAAAGAAAAACACTTAAAGCTGCAAGAGAAAAAATATAAGACTTAAAGGAAAATGCTTCAGTATAACAGCTGATGGAAATTCTGAAAGCCAGAAGAGCCTTGAGCAATGCATTCCAGTTCTAAAAGACACGACTGCCAGCCTAGACTATGGTAACCAGCTAAACTGTCTGCCATAGTTGAAGGATAAAGAGAAGTTTTCCATGAACCAAACAGCCTTAAAAATCATATCCACCGGGGGCTGGAGAGATGGCTCAGAGGCTGAGAGCACTGACTGTTCCTCCAGAGGTCCTGAGTTCAATTCCCAGCAATCACATAGTGGCTCACAACCATCTATGACTCAATCTGGTGCCCTCTTCTGGTGTGTAGGCAGAACACTGTATATGTAATAAATAAGTAAATCTTTAAAAAAAATCATATCCACCACCAGCAAAATGCTATACAGAATACTAAACTAAGCAACACTTCGAACCAAAGATAAAAATAAGTATATCCAGGAGAGTCTAGGGGGAAAAAAAACAAAAAAATGAAACTATAATTAATGAAATACAAAGCACAACTAAGAACACAAACAACAAAATTACTGCAGCCAACACACACCTTTCAATAATAACTTTAAATGTTAATGCTTCAACTCTCTAATCCAAAGGCAGGATAGCTGAATGGATTAAGAAACAAAAATCCAGCCGGGCGGTGGTGGCACACGCCTTTAATCCCAGCACTCAGGAGGCAGAGGCAGGCGGATCTTTGTGAGTTCGAGGCCGGGCTGGACCGACAGCCTCAAAAACAATACAGAGAAACCCTGTCTTGAAAAACCAAAAACAAAAAAAAACCAAAAACAAAAAAACAAAACAAAACAAAGAAACAAAAATCCATATTTCTGGACGGTTGTCTTAGGCACCACCTTAAAATGAAAGGCTGGAGAAAAGTACCCAAACAAGCGAGATCCAGAAACAAGCAGGAATTGCCATCCTCATATCTAACAAAATAGACTTCAAACTTAAAACCCGGGGCATGGTGGCCTGTGCCTGTAACCCCAGTTCTGGGGAAACAGAGACAGGAGGATCCCTGGGGCTTGCCCAGTATAGCTTAATTGATGAATCCCATATCCAATGAGAAACTCGGTCACAGCACAAGATGGAAAGTGACCAAAAAGATACCAGACATTGATCTCTGGCTTCCGCGTATGTGTGTACATATGCACACATAACTGCGTGTGCAGACACATAAACTCACAAACACATACAGGAAAAGAGTGAGCTTCGAGACCCTTATACACACCAGGAGCATGCAACGGGCTCTTCCTGTAGTCTCCCAGGCACTAGAGTGCACAAAAATTTCCCAAGGCACCCAGAAAGGAAAGAATCTACCTGCCACTCTCTCCAGAAAGTCATTGTCCCCACCTTGGACAACTCCCCATCCTCCACTCACTAAAGGTGAGCCGTTCACATGACAGAAGGCTGGTTCTCAATTGAGTACATAGCACCTGCCTTGAACTTCAGCCAACAGGATCTGTGATGAACTATTTTTAAACTCTTCAGTGGTATGTGAGAGATCTAACGGGGTTTGCCATGGGATAACTGCCATAGGAAAAGTCAAAGTTCAGTCAGACAGCTGCCAGGCCAGCTTACTCCTCAGTCACCACTGTCTGAACCCACAGCCAGGCACAGAACACTCCAGGCTTGGTTGCCGCTAAAGTGGTTCTAAAAGACCACAGTTGCTGGGATTTAGAATTCACAGGCCCAGGGAGGGTGGAAGCTGTGGGATCTCCGAACAGGAGCAGGATGTGACCAGTCACAACAGGGAGGGGCACGCTCAGAAAGAATAGGTGCCCAGCTTCTGCGACCACAGGGTTTGAGGGGATGACTAAAGAGCTCCAGGCGTTTGGAGGCACTCACTCTGGCTGCAGAATGGATAGGGTCCTAGTCACAAGCCAAAGGCTCAGGGGCCCGCTGGGGCCACCACTCTGTGGATGGATACCAATCCAGTCTGGAGTTCTGCAGGGTCACAGGATAGGACAGCACAGACATGTTACCTGAGAATCTTGCCCACACTGTATACATAGTGGGCACCCTAGATCCCTGGGGAGTGCAAATCTGGGCATCCATGCCTCTTTGTCTCCTGCCAGCTTTTGAGGACACATGTGTTAGGGCACATGAATGAGACCCCCAGTTCCCATCTTCAGAATCCTTAGGGAGCCTTGGCTGTTGATTCTGGGGTTCTCAGCCAGAAGAGGAGCTGTGACTCCAAGATCCTTGGCAGGAGAGATGAGATGATACCCCCAAGTCTCACTAAGGAGCCATCATGAACTGTAGCCACATCTGAAACTCTTCCTATAGAAGAGGTTTTATTAAACATCACATCCCCAAAAGTAATCCTGATACCAGGGCTTAGTGATGGTAGAGTCTCCTGCAAGCCAGGCCCATGGCCTAGACTACAACAGAATGGTGACTTCCTCCAGGGACATCCAAGCCATTTGGCCCTTCTGAGACCCCTCCCTGCTGTGAGCTGGTTCCCCAGGAGGATCCTGCTCCTCCAGAACCCTGGTGTCTCAGCAGGGCCCCGTCTGTGTATCTAGACAAAGCTTCTGACAATTTCGCAGATCCTACTAGGCAGGGCTATAGGGATGGGGGTGGGGCCTGGCTCTAGACATTGCCCAAAGACAGAGTAGGTCCTGGAGTCATAGGACTTAAATGTCACAGATGGGAATGAGGAAATGAGAAGGAAGGAGTTTGGACAGTCAGGTGGAAAAAGAAATGACAGCAGGCCATGAAGAATTTCTGGTCACAGGTGTTCACTGCTAGTGGCAAACAGTCTTGCTGACCAAACCCAGTGCCAGGGGCCTGGAGATACCATATTCAACATGGCTTAGACCTAAGAACCAAGGACAGCTAGGGGTTCTGGTGCACCCACCGCCTTAAAGGCCAGCTTTGTCAGAAAGTTCCTCCTACCCACGCTCAGGCCCTGCCATCTCCACTGCTCCTGTCTCTCTGCAAAGCACTGGGTCTGAGGCTGGCAGAGCTGGGATGTGGTCCTGCTTGAGCCGATTTGGGCATACAGCAGAAGGGTCAGGCTGTGATTGGCTCCAATCAATGGCACGTGGTAGCCACAGCTAGGGGCAGAGCAACCTGCTGGGCGTGAGGGTATGGGAGTAGACTGAATCACTATGGTGTGAGGGCCAGGGTCACTTTGGGGAAGTGCCTCTGCTGATACATAGAAGACATTAGGTTTCCAAACGGGTGGGGTGGAGGAAGGCTCAGCATTGCCTACACGGTGTGAGGTATGTTGGAGAGGGAGGTCATCCCAGTGAAGGCTACAGCTACAGCTCTGAGTTCCACCCACACAAAGGGCTCAGTGTCCTTTTCTGGACACATCTCAGGGGTCAACAAGACCCAGGTGTGGGGAATGCTGGCCACTGTATTGAGTTGGAGAGTGGACAGATCATAGAAGGTACACAGACAGACTGCCCAGTCCGCAGGGGTCCCTGCTGAACAATTCAGTTCAAGGAGTGGGGAGTCTGCTCCATGAGTTCACCGTGCAATATCCACACTCCTTGACCTCTACACCAGCCAGCTGGATTCCCAACTACTTTCCCTTAGATTTCAGAGAATACTCAGATCTCTTTCTAGCCCCACATTTCTCTTGTAGCCCAGGGGTTCCAAGTCTGACTGCCTGCAACAGCTCTTGGCTTTAAGATACCTCGACTGGAGATCCACCAGGCTACCCTAGATGCCCTGTGTACCTTGGAGAGATTTAAGCCTACAGAGGCTAGGGGTTGTAAACTTCCACTCCAGTCTCTTCAAGGCAGAATTCAGCTCAAAACATGTTCCAGGGAGGCTGCCTGCGGAGGCCTGATCTCTCCTCCAGGTAGCCCAGCATAGGCTGGACCCCATCTGGGTTTGTCTTCACTGTGGTCCAGGCTAATGCATCTGGTGTCATTCTAGATCCAACAGAAGCCTCTGTGCCCCACCAAGGTCAGGGTTGGGAGACATGGAGTCAGGCCACCCTGTCTCGGCTCCCAACTCTGAACTACAGCATCTGCTGTGGGAACGCGGTCCCCTCTGCTGAGAGCTGAATTTGAGGGAGTAGTGGGTATTTCAGGACCCAGACTATAGTCACTGTCCTCCAGGGTGGTCTCTCCGAGCATCAAAGAGAGTTGTCAGGAATCCCTCCTGACCCTGCTGCCCTGCGCAAAAGTAAGGCTCAGCCAGCAGCAGAGCTCCTACATTTGGTTGGAACCTGTGCTCATCCAGCCACTTGGTGCAGGAGCAGGGCCGGATGCGCATGGCTGTTGCCTGGCAACCCCCTGCCTGTGCGCCTAAGCCCCTGCGCCCACGCAGCCATCTCTGTCTCTGCTCAGCACTCCTGCCCGTGGGCCCAGATGGCCAGGCCAGGAGGGGACAGTGGAGGGAAGTTGCCCCAGTGTCTGCCCTGGTCAAGCCTGTCTGTGTGTCCCTCAGGGTGGATTCTGGGCTGCAGGGCTCAGTGGAAGAGGGCAGGAGAACGCAGTCATGTCTGCCTGGGTGGAAGGAGCATCTATGGTTCCAACCTCCTACACACAGCATCCATTTCTCCCAATGTCTGCCCTGCCCCACCTAGGCTCCTTGCTCTCACTTAAGCCGCCAAAGGAGCCCTGGGGTTGGGCAGTCTTTGCCATGCTAGGTGGTGAAACTGACGCCCAGAGGTTGTGCCAGTCCAATCTGCAGCTATTGGCCCCAGTCAGAGAACTGCACAACTCTGGGAAGTGAAAACCCAATTTTAGACCAGGGGTGGCATACCCTCCACCCGTGTGACAATCTGAGGATCACTGGATGGGTGTGAGGCTCCAATTAAAGACATCATGACATCGACCAGTGGGGGTGCAAAATGCAATTGCCTCTGCACCAGGAGGTGAACCTATTGTCACTTGAGATTACACTATTGGGCCCAAGCCAGGACTTAGACCCAGCATGACATAGCTAAACCACTGTGAAGAGCTCTGGGGACAGAGGTGACCCTCTCCCCGCAGGGCTCACTAACTGGAACTCTCTCTGCCATGCTTCAGGCCTGCAGCACTCATGACCTGTGAACTCCATGACCTGTAAACACTTTCCCAGCCACCTGGGCTAAAACAGCTCCACCTGCTTCCTGACCCTTTGACCCCAGGAATACCGATAAAGAGTCAAGAATACCTCAGGTGACAGGATATTTATGATAAGGATCGTGTCCCTGATCGTAAGGAACCAGTGGGTCCTTGAGGGTAGTGACAGGAAAGGTCACAGGGTTAGGAAGTCTCCACGGTGGGAAAAGGCAGCAGATGCTAAGGCCCGGGGGCATTCTGCACTTCCTATGTGGATGCATGGGAGAGACCACCATCAAGCAGAGGCCTGGGCCAACCTCTTGGACATCTCTGGGTTACAAGGGGTATGGGGGACACAGCAGGGGCTTCAGCTGGCCTGTTTTCCTGGGCAAGGGCTTCAGTTCAGGCTGGCCCCAGGAAAAGGCTGCTTAGCTATGTTGTGAACTAATAAAGTTGATAAGGGCAAGAGAATCCCCCCATGTGTACTGAAGTTGTTTGATTTTTAACTTCTGAGATGCCCTCCAAGCACCCTCAGTCACAGGTCTGAGCATCCAGGATCAATGCCTTCCTTGTCTTCTCCAAATGCCACGTACTGAAGCTGGCCCAGAGCACCATGACATCTGCACGTCCTAGGAGAGCTTACTGGGTGAGGGGTCACTGAGGGACTAGTCTGCAGTGGGGCGGAGAAATAAAGCATCTCATTACTGGCTGTGCTCACAGACTCAGGCTGCAGGAAACAATCAGTGAGCACCTACTGTGTACCACGGTAAGTGCTGCTATTTCTCCGCTACCTTTTCCCATAGGGCAGGGACGGACCATACTACCCGTGAGATAGAGCCTCTGTACCCCAGACCCTGCTTCTGTCTCACCCTGTACTCTGGGTCCCCACACCCTCATATTTGGGCAGAGAAGTAAGATGTGGAGGGAGCCAAGACCAGCTCATCCGCATAGTCAGAAGTTCTACGGCCCTGTCTACCCCACAGTCTCTCCTAGTCCTAGTATCCAGGGAGACCAGATCCATGACTAGGGTGTGCTGTGGCCTGTCTGCTCCCTGCCAGGTGACCTGGGATGAAGAAAGGCCTCATATTGTGTCCCAATCCTGCGATAGGAAGTTGTGACCCCCCCATACACTGTCCTGAGAACTTGAGGCCCCTTGGGCAGATGCTTATAAGCCCAGGCTGACCCCTCCAGATCCAGGCCTCACCGTAGTCTCCCAGGACCCTGGTGTGTGCCCAGATTCTCATCTATAAATCCTGCAGTGGAGCCACAGGTGACTCTGGGAGTGGGGGGGCATCCTGCCCTGCAGCTGACTCATGGGAGGCAGTGGGTGTGGCTGTCTCACCAGGGCTTCTGGGCTCCTCCAGGCAGATTGAGGACTGGGACTGTTTGTTGGAAACGGAACCGACATTTGCATTACCAGGCCCGCAGCCCTGGAAACCAAACACTGTGTTCTGAGCTCAGGCTGCACCGGGCCAAGCAACGCCTCTGCCTGTCTAGGGGGGAGCAGGGGACCTGCTGGCATTTACCCCATCCCAGGCTGATCTGGCTGTGTAATTCTCAGAGTACTGTAGTTTAAGGAGATTTGACCTCTATCCCAGGGTAGACAGCTGGGGGCAAATTAGAACTTCAACCCTGTTTGTCTGCCCCAGCCATGCTATATTTCCTATGGTGATGAAGAATCAGTAACCAGTATGTAGAGGACTGTCTAACTGGTCCTGGAGGCCTGGGAGTCTATCACTGAGAAGCCTTCGCTCAGATGAGGCCAGCTTGTCCATGTTACCACCCCCCAGCAGCCAGCACAGCCCTTGGCACACATGGGTACAGGTTACAGGTTTATGAAGTAAGTGGAAGGTTCCAGAAGCCTTGTTCCAGGACACTGCTCTCAGAAACCTTCCAGGCTGGGATGCCTCAGCATCACAACACAGGCTGACATGGGGACACTCACCTGCTTGGCAAGACCTCTGGGTCTGGAACCAAAGGCTGAATGTGGGAGGGGTCCACTTGCTGTCTCCAGCCTCTGGGCCTAGGCTTTCTTTGTCTCAACTGGTGCCTAGCCTCTGGGTAGCAAGTCCTGGGTAGCCTTGCCCTAGCCAGCCTACTGCCTCTAGATGGTGTCATGAAGCCCTTGGCATAGCCGCCCACAAACTGGTCACCACAGCTGTTTCCGTGGAGACCTTTCCTGCCAGGCCACTCAGGCTCCGCATGTCTATAAAGAACTGGGAGGATGAGATGATGGTGGAGGCAGGACGCCTTGTGGGTGAGGGACAGAGCCACAGCCACCTATGCAGCCCCTCCCCCAGCTTGCAGACACATAGTCATGGAGCCCTCTTTATTCAGAGGCAGTGGGGCTGGCCATCCTAGCTCCCACCCGAAGCCTGGCCCAGGACCCCTGTGAGCAGCAGTGGGAACAGTGAAGGAGAACCCTGCCTTGGCCCAGATGGCTGTAGCCACATCAGCAGATCAAATCAACCCTCAGTATCACCCCCCAAGTTCCTCCCTGTTAGGCACCACACTGCCCACTCCCCACTCAGCCTCCACCCAGGACCAGGAGCCACTTTCTGCCCTGGTGTCTTCAAGAGTGACTACATTTAAAGGTATAGTGCTCATGGAAGTTTGAAGGCCGAGTAGGAATGCGTTCGGTGACACAAAGAGAGCCACACCTACCAGAAACACCATGTGCAGAGAGGCCACGCCCAGTGCAGTTCTCCTGTAGTCACCAATTCATGGTTGGGGGTGTGGGGAGGTCTGAAAGCAGGAGCACCCCAAGGGTTAAATGTGAGATGCTTCAGAAATAGTTTGTCCTGTGTGCTGGAATAGAAACTGAAAGAATTCCAGTTTCCCAGAATCCACTTAACCACTGACCCTATTCTGCCTATGCCAGGTAATGGTGGTCACAGCACTCAGGGATGACCATATTTGGTCACTGTCCACTGGACATGAAGCAGGTTGGAAGCCAGAGGCCACCTCTGGCCATGCTGGGGAGTCACATCTTACACGTTTACTTCCACTGAGCCTGTGAACATTACTGGGAGAGCAAGAGGGCAGGAAGGTGGGACAGTGGCCTCCAAAAGACATGTGTGAGGCTTGACCCCTGGGCCTGGGGAATGTGAGCTTATGGAAAAGGGATCTCAGCAGATGTCACTATGCTTGAAGCTCCTAAGCCAGGATCATCCTGGATCATTGCATGGATTATCTGAGTGGCCCAAGTTCAGTGATATTGTCCTCCTAAGAGGCAGGAGGATGCTGGCCCAGGGAGGGTGGGGTATGACAACAGAGGGAAAGACAGAGTCACGTGGCCATAGTCAAGGCTGACAGAGTCTACTTCACCATTATTGGAGCTGTGAGGACCTGCCACACCTGTGCTGAACCGATGGGTTCCAGGGTGGGGCAGCAGGTGTCTGCTGTTCCTGGCCATTTGTCCCGGAAGCCTCAGAGGTCCTGCACATTGGCCTTCCTCTAACCGAGGGACAGAGACACCAGTTGCAGGCCTGGAGTTCCAGGATCATACTCTCCTGCCAACAGAGGGTGTTGGCATTCCTGGGGAGGGCCCAGGCAAGGGTAAAGGAAGGGCCACCACAGCTACCCTACTCCTCGAGCTTCCTAGGGACCAATTGCAGTCCCCCACTTAGGGCCACTTGGTAGCTTGGAAACATTCTACAAACTATGTGATGGTCCAGGATTCAAACCCAATACAGGGTGACTATGGGTGAGGCTCCTCCCTCATGGACCTGGTACCAGCATCTCCAGCACTGAAGGAGCCTCACAGTTTTCAGACCTCCGTACCTGCACTAACACAGTCAATGCCAAAGTGAACGCAGCAACCCTTGTGGGGGCAGGGAGCAGTGTCCATTCTCAGAACTCCAGTAGCCTCATGCTGTCATGGTAATATGGTAATAAAACCTGAGCCCCACCAGGACCTGCGTTCCCACAGAGAAGAGCCCCTAGGTCATGTCTGACCTAGCTCGTCCCCTCCCATCTCCTCCATGGCAGGGTATCTTGGCTTGATACTTTATTGTAAAAGCACTTTCCTCTTTGGATCACACACTGTGAATTATAACTCACTAAAAAGCTGGAGAGGCAACAACTGCAGACCAGCAACAGCAGACAGACCTTGAGACAGGGCAAAGAGGCAGGGAGAGGGCTTGGTGTGGGACATGTACACACGTGCAGGGTCACAGCACCACCCACATGCTCACTGAGCACGGGCCATACAAGATGAGCACATCCTAACCATATGCTAGGGGTTGGCCAATGCAATCGTACTGTGAAGCCTCATGGTTTCCTCCTCGCCCCTCTGGGGCCAGTTGAGTACCACCGTCTCTGCTTTACCAGCTTTGGTTGTGACAAGGGTCTACCCAGAAAAGTCCAGACTGCTGCCTACCTAGCAAGCATCACCATGTCCAGGTGACCCATGATACCCTTCAGTATCATGGCTCAAAGCAGGCTACTGGAGTCACCTAAGCTAGTCAACTGTGTTGCTCGTGGCCAAGCCAGGGCTTGCTATAGGGCTTAGTGGACCAGCCAGTGGCTTGGGCTGACTTTTCAGGTCTATCTCATCTGGCCGTGGATTCCTGCTTTGAAAACCCAAGAGAGTCTGCACAGGCTCTGTGTGTTTACCTATCAGTCGACATCCTTCACTAGGTGGAATGAGGTAGCATCAGCTCACAAACCAGGCTACCATTTGCCCCCTCTTCCCAGTAGATAGGCTTGACGGCTACACTCGGCTTCTCTAAATGGCAGCTGGGTATTCCCTGGGTTAGCCTATGACCAGGGTGGTAAAAACCTACCCACTGCCCACCCACCGTCATCCATACACCTACCAATCCATCCTCCTATCTTCCAAACCCATCCACATACCACATTTCCATCTACTTACCTTCCTTGGTATCCTGTACCTGCAGGCCAGGCAAGACAGAGTAAATAGTCTAGCCTTGTCCCTACACAAGTTGAAGTCAAATCCCATATGAGTCACAGTCCCGCCCATCATGTTGGCCCTACCTGATGGACTCTGCTTCAGTCTCCCCTCCAACTTCGGCAACTCTCCTATGTGAGCCTCAGCCTCCAGCTGCCTGGGCCTTGCCCCATCATGGTCCCTGACTGGACAAGGTACCTTGGAGACCGAGCCCATGCTCAGGCCCAGCCAGATGGCTGCCCAGCAGCTGATAGAAAAGAGCAGGTCAGGGCCTACAGAGCAACCCCATTAGGCCTGGAGGCTGTCCTCAGCCTCCTCCCAGCTTGTGTGTGATTCCAGTCCTCTCTCCCTTTCTTGCCCGTAGCCTCTGAGAAGCCCCAGGGCAAGACCTTGGGGCTGGGCTTTTGCTCAAAGGTCAGAGCCCAGAATGAGGACAGATATTCCATAAAAGGCACAGACCTCCAAGTGCAAAGGAGCCAGCTGCTGGGAGTGAGCTTCTGGGGCCGGCAGCATCGAGGAATGTGGGTCAGGCCCTTCTCCCAGATGTCCAGTGCCTTAAGGGAAGCTGGGGTTGGGGAGGGGGGCACAGGTTACAGACACCTCCCCCGGCTGCCTGACCTCCTTCTGCCATCTCTGATTTTGCCTAGCTTTCCCTTGTTTTTCCCTTATCAGGAAGCCCTGTGAAATCGACCAGGCATGGAGGCCCCAGCAGACTACTTGGCCAGTGGCCACTCTCTGCACAAGGGTGTTTATTAAACCCACTTACAGGGGGAGAAAATTGAGGCTGTGTGTGAAAGTCACCTGCTGAGGTCACACAGTCAGGAGGTCCAGCTGGCCCGTTACCTAGGTCCATATTCCAGGGGTCTGTACTAGGTCTGTATAGCCGTGGGGCTCTCTCCACTTCTCACTTCCTTCCCTTTCTGGTCATGCTCTGGGATCTAACGCAGTACTCTCAAGCCCCTAGCGTACAGGCTTTGTCTTCCCAAGGCACCAAGAAGGGTAACCACCTGCTCACCTCCTCACAGAGCTGATAGTTCATATGGGGTGTGACCTGAGCAGACACCGCAGGGCCACACAGCCACAATTCCAGACTTCCAGGCAAGCAAGGGCAAGTGTCCAGTAGCAGGCACTCCAGAAGCCACAGTGGCTTTCGAGTTCAAAGGGAGCTGACCTAGCAGAGTTAGTGAGGTTCAGGTTAGAGACAGTTTTCTCTACAGAGCAAGGATTGGACCTTGCAGAGTGGGGACACGTGGCCAGGATTCTGTAGGGCCATGCCAAGATCTGCCATCCCTTGGGGGACACCATTAAGGACAGGTTGTCCTTCTCATTCCAGAGGCTAAAGACAGCATTTTCCAGTTTGTAAAAAGGGTGGAGGGAGTTACAATGAGGTCTGGTGTTCATCTTTGTCCTAAGAGGGACACAGGCCCTGACTTGGAAGATATGATGAAGGTCTAGACTTCACCCAGAATAATACTCAAACTTCCCAGTGGTCCCAGTGACCCCAGTCTCGGGATGCTTCCCCATCCTATGCCATCTGCCAGCTGCGTTGAGAACTGGTAGGTGGAGTCATGGCTGAGATGAAGCGGGTCCCGTTCAGCTGTGCTCAGTCAGCGACCCAAAGTAAGCTCCAGAGATTGCCTGAATGGAGGCCAAATCACCCCACAAAGCAGCCCTCGAGAGTCTGCTGTTTACATGGAGGCAGGACCTGAGTTTCCTTTCTAAAGGGGGTGCTCCAATCCCAGGACCTGTCCCCCACATCTTCCGGGCTGTCACACTGGCTGCCAGCTTCCTCCTGTTTAAATATTTAATCCAGTTAAATATTAAACCTCTTCCAAGTCCCAATTACAATTGGATCGATTCTCTGCAGCTGTGGGGACCAGGGCTGGTACTCTCCTCCCCTACCCAAGCCCATCAGTTGAGTGGGAACTGGGGGATGGGATGGAGAAGGGGGTCTTGTGCAGGGGAGGGGTCAGAGAGTGGTGAAGTGAGCGAGGGGCCTGTATGCAGAGGAGGGGTCTGGCCCAGAGGTGGGGTCAGGGAAGAGCCTGGGAGGGGGAGATATCTGGAGGTCAGGCTGTTGCCTCTCACAGTGCTGACCTGGCTCTTGGGGGCTCCTCTACCTGGGAGTTCCCTCCCAGCACTGCTTCCCTGCCCAGACTGTCCAGTAAGGGAACGTCCCCTCTAGTCCCTAAGGATCTGTCTGGTGGGAACAGACAGGAGAGAGAGAGATGGAAGATCTGTCACTGCTCCGGGGACCTAGCCTGCCCCACAGGATGGGCTGAGCCTGGGAGTTTCCATCCTATGGGCTCTGCTTAGAGTGATGAGGGCCAGAGGGGGTGGCTGTCGAGGACACAGGAGGGGACCTTGAGAGCTGGACCTATTTCTGTTTAAAAGTAACCTCCAAGCTATGATATCTTTTACGTATCCTAAAATACAGGGGAAGGGAACCTTGCCTTCACCACCCTTTGCAGTAACACGGCGTCCTAAGGCTTCGGGTGTTTGCAAACTTCTGGAAACGAGGCACACTTGGCATAGTCTTTGTGAGCTGCCACTTCAGTCTAGGTGTGAGCAGCATCCAGCAATGCAGGCAAGTGTCTGCACCAGCACTGTAGCTTAAAATGGGCACCAAGACGAGCCACATGTAGCCAGCAATTGACAGTTTAGGATGCTCTTGGTTCTATGTCCCACACAGCCTGCCGAGTCTCACAGATCACCTTGGCTTTTGCCTGCCTCCTGTATAGGAGGACCACAGTGTGGCCACAATCTGAGCACACGGTCTTACCTCACCGGAAGAGCTCTTTCCCCACCAGACACCAGATGTGTGCTCACCAGCTCAAGATGTGATCCGCTGCTCAACTGCTTCTCACCCTGCCACAAACGATGCTCATCAAACAGAAGCTTCTTTCAACTTCAGCACTAATTGTAAGTTTGCATAACGTAATTCTTACCGGTGGCTGTGTTTAACAAGCAGCTCACTAATTTCCTGAAGGTTTACCCACTGGCTCAGAGGAACCTGCTCCCACACAGGGCTGTGTCACCTGCTTAAGCACCTGCTGAGTTGGTGGCACCTCCACTCCCCTGATCACAGCGTGACTTGTCTGTTCAGACCATGCGCCTGGCTTGTGTAGATTGCTCTTGCTGTTGATTCCGCCACGCTCCTGCTCTCCGTTCCCTGGCTTCAGCTATCTAGCCTTGACCATGCGCTCTGAAACCTGATGGAAGGTCTCTTCCTTTACTCTTTCTCGAAGGCTTAGCTGCTCTTGGCTCTGTATTCATGTAGCTAAAATGTAGAACCATCTTCTCAGAACCCAAGAAACAGCTTCTGGGAATTTGATAGAGAGTGCATTGAATGTGTAAATTAATGTGGGCACATCTGCCATCGATCGAGTCTTGGCGTCTGCGACTGTCTCCGCTCAGTGTGACTCTTGGTCTTCCTTTACAACTTTGAAGAACATGCTTTGCTGTTTCCTCTGTTGATGTCATGTGCAGCTCCTGTCTTTGAAAAAAAGGAGTTCTTAGTTTGTGTGAGGCCTCTGGGTTCCTCCTTGCAGTCGTGTGAGATTAGCACCAAACTCTGGTTCTCTCTGAATGCTGCACATTGTTTGCCATTTTACCCAGTGCTGGAGACTGAACCCAGGCTTCACACATGCTAGGCAAGTGCTCTACCAATGAGCTATGTCCCTTCCTCTCTTCTGCTTTATTTTTATTTTTTTGAGACAGGGTTTCTCTGTAGCTTTGGAGGCTGTCCTGGAACTCGCTCTGTAGACCAGGCTGGCCTGGAACTCACAGAGATCCACCTGCCTCTGCCTCCTGAGTGCTGGGATTAAAGGCGTGCGCCACCAACACCCAGCTTATTTTTTATTTTGAAGTGGGGACTCGCTGAGGTGCTCAGGCAGGCATTAAAATCATGATCCTCCATTTTTAGCCTCCTGAGGAGCTAGAATTACATGACTGCAACAGCAGGTCAGGTCCCCCGGCCATTCAAGGCCTAGGCTTTCCTCAATACTTGGCATTCAGTTCCTGGCTTCCCTTGGGGCCCTGCAGCTCCCCTTGGTGAGCCTGCGTGTTTATGATGTTTAGGGGCTCATTATGTTTCTCAAATCTGAGGACTCACAGAAGTCATTGATTTTGGAAAATCCTCCTCAGCCTTCACTTCAGCAACTGTCCCCATTTACTCTTTATCTTCTTTCTAGAACTTCTTCTAGGGCAGCTTACTAACTTTCTCTGGAAAGAGCCAGATATAAAACTTGGCAGACTTTATGGACTAGATGGCCTGCTGCAACTTTTCAACTCCCTAGGTTCAGTATGAAAACCATTTATCACGCAAGTGGGACAGTGTGCGAGCAGCTGGACAAAGCTGTCCCAGCAAAGCACTACTACAGAAGCATGTGATGGCCCCCAGTTACCCCTTACGGCCCTTTTTAGAGGTGTGTGGGGCCTGGTCCTTATGCTCCAGGTCTCTGCTCTCTTTCATATGTTCTAGCTCTCCCATGCTCTGTGGGACACCCAGTGATTCCCAGCTTCCTCTCCCAGTTCACTAATTCTCTTCCCAGTCGTGCTCAATTAGCTGACTAACCCAACTTTTCACTTTTTTGCCTCAAAGATTATAGTTCAGATATCGGTAAGATCCATGCCTCTTTCCTTATGGTATTTTTACTTCTGTCCTTAGGATTTTCATTTGTGTTTTTTCCTAATTTTCAACTTGCCGCTGGGATTTTCAGCCCAGCTGGCTCTTATTTCTGGTGGATATGAGGGAGAAGACACCAGTCCTAGCAATACAAGGAAGTCATCTGTCAGGTACGGTGAGGTCAGGCCTGACTGGAGGGTTGTCCCCCTGAGAAGCTATGACATCATATGTGCCATGGCTTTGGGGAATCACTAACTGGGAATCAGTTTTTCTATGGATTTCTCAACTTTGTAGCTGGAGGAGTTCTAGCCCTAGGTGTGAGTTCATAAACCTTTGTCAAGCACAAACTGACAATTTTCCAGAGACCACATTCTCCCCCACCAGAGTCCAAGGAAAGCAGACAATACCTGAGTGTGAGCCTCTTCCAGGCTGCCTATGGCTGAGGAGCCCAATTTCAGCCTTTGACCTGGGTCTTCTTCATCCGTCAGAACAGACATCAGGCTGTCTGCCTGGTTCTGTAGAGATTTTCTTCCCTTTCTAATAAACCTGGCTCCTGAGGTAATGTTTATCTGTTATCCAACATGTCTGTCATTTTGGGTGCTACTGGAGTAGATTTCACATCACCCTTGGTTATGTGGTCCTTGGGACTCCAAGATGCATCTGTGGGCATCCCCAAAGGTTAGAGGCTTGACTGGATTCCCTACTGCAGACTTAGAAGTTCCACAAATCCACAGCTACTAACAAGGCCAGTCCCCCACCCCCTGGGCCAAGTGCATGCCCTGGGGACACAGAGCAAGCTCGAAGCTTGTCTTGCAACGGACATTAAACATGGATGAAGCTGATGTCCGTGTT
The DNA here is from genome assembly GCF_017639785.1 of Mesocricetus auratus. Taxonomy (NCBI): domain Eukaryota; kingdom Metazoa; phylum Chordata; class Mammalia; order Rodentia; family Cricetidae; genus Mesocricetus; species Mesocricetus auratus. The sequence goes on along the minus strand of NW_024429191.1, from coordinate 10,233,647 downwards.
CCAGCTAAGGTAAAATAAAAAGAGGGAGAAGACGCCCATCCTGGCAAAACAAGGAGGTCATCTGCCAGGTGGCAGCAGCAGCCGCTCAATACAGCTATAAGGAAGCGGCAACAAAGGCAATCTATATACATCAAGCAAGAGCATTCCCTGGGGAAGCCTTTGCAGCTTCAGGCCCTTCCCAAGGCACAATCCAGGCTTGGTGCACCGGGTTTGTGAACAAGTCTGAATGGGGCCAGGTCTCCATGGACAACTTGAGCAAATCAGGATCTAGTTAACTAGGAGGCTCTAGGCTGGACCCAGAGCAACGTGCTGATAGCTGGGGAGATGAACCGCCACAATGGCTTGGCAAGAGTCCCAAGAGCTCCTCTCAGTCTGAGGCTGCCTTAGGATGAATGGCGGTCCCTGAGAGATGCTCCCACATCCCAGACCTGTTAGCCTGAGGAGCTCACAGCCCTGGACTGAAGGATCTTGGCATGTGTAAGTAAGCTGCAGGTCTTGAGGTAGGGTCACCTGGGAACATCTGGGCAGGTCTTCAGCACAGGAGGCCAAGTACCAAGAAGAAAAAGCAGAGGCTGAGCCATGAAGCTTCAAGATGAGGAATAGTGGGGCTGGTGGCCTCCGCCAGAGCCACTTCTGTTGTTCTAAGTGCCCCAGTCTGTGACGCCGCGTTGCAGATACGGGACAGCAAACGCAAGGGCTCCTGGAAGGCACTGTGGTAAATGGCAAGCTGAAGTTTGGATCAGTACCTTTGGATGGGGTCCTGAGGGAGGGAGTGCTGTTTGCACTACATGGAAAAGGAGAACCAAAGTTTGTACTCTTGGCCACCCGGGCCAAATCTGTACTTGAATCTGGGCCTCTTGCCTCCCTTACCCATAGGGCAGTCAGATGCCACAGCCAAGCAGGAGGAGAGTCACCTAATTTCAGGATGAAGAAGTGTCTTTTTTTTTTTTGTAGTATATGCTTGTTCATTTATTTATTTTTTAACACTTCAATCCTAGTTCCCCCTCCCTCCTCTCCTCCAGCTCCCCCCACTTCTGCACCCCCCCACTTCCCATCTGCTCCTCAGAGAGGGTAAGGCCTCCCCTAGGAAGTAACTAAGTCTGTCCCCTCATCTCATTGAGGCAGGACCAAGGCACCTCTCCACCCCCACACCCATGTCCAGGCTGGGCAAGGTATCTCTCCATATAGAATGGGCTCCACTACATCAGTTTGTGCATTAGAGTTAGATCTTGGACCCACTGCCAGTGGCCTCATATATTGTCCCAATCACACCATTGTCACCTGTATTAAGGGAGTCTAGTTCGGTCTTATGCAGATTTGTCAGACCCGAGTCAGTGATCTCTCACCAGCTAGGGTCAGCTGATTCTGTGGGTTTCCCCATCATGGTCTTGACTCCTTTGGTCATATTATCGCTCCTCCCTCACTTTGATTGTACTCCAGGAGCTTGGCCCATTGTTTAGTTGTGGATTTCTGCCTCTGCTTCCATCTGTTTCTGGAAGAGGGTTCTATCTTGGAGAAGTGTCTTGCTTCAAAAGGCAAAGTCAGCCTGCTGAGATGAACATACAAGGGCTGCTGGCCAGAAGCAGGACAGAGGCCCTGCCCCTAAACTCAGGGAAGGGTTAAGAAGCACCCCCCACCTCAGGGAAGGGTTAGAGATCTCCCCATCCATCCTCAGATGACACTGCTCTGGGATCTTCCTGACTGAGGGAAGGTCTCAGTACAGAGCAAGCATTGCCTGGGTGTATCAGAATGTGTGCCTACTGCCCACATTCTGACTGAGATTAGAGGCTTTGGACAGACTGCAGACCCTCCCATCCAGAACACTGGTCCTCCCATCATCAGCTAACAGAATGGCCTTCTTCTCACTGGGTCTCAGTATCCCTTTAGAGGACCGAGGGGTTGGCTTATCACGGAAGTGTGGAGCAGGCCAGGGAGTGGCAGGAAAGGATGGGGATTTAGGGGCAGAGGGCTCAGTTACTTTATTGGAGCTGTTGGCTCTGTCTGCAGCTGCCTCCCGGGATGTAGTCTATGGGGACATAACTCTGGTGGCTCACACTGGGACTCTATAAAATCTGCATAAGCTCAGGACCATGCACTAGGGACTGAAAGACCCACTTGGGTCAGAGGGCTTGGAGCCTGTGCCCTAACGGTGATGACCCAGAGTTCTGGAATTCTGTATGGCATCACTCAAGCCCATTGTGGCCCAGGACAGGCTGCAACTCTGAACCTACCACCAGCAGTAGAATCCGATCCAGGAAGACAGACGACACTGTGCAATGAGGATGTGTGTGGTTTATCACCAAAACATCTCCAAGAGCTCCCTGTGCTGATTGGGAATCCACAGACAGGGCTCAAGCCACCAAGGGCCCCAGCAGTGCAGGCAGGATGGGTCCACAGGACAAAGGGCTGGCAGTCAAGCAGGTCAGCTTGCACCCTGCACCTGCATGAAAGTCTTTTCTCTGTGTTAGAAACCTGGACAAATCTCTTCTTGGACACTCCTTAGCCTTGAAGAAAACATCTCATACCCAGGGGTGCACACCTATAAGGCATCAAGTTTTTGAATTTGGGAGGCTATTTTATTTCTTTTGTGTGTGCGTGCCCCCCATGGTAGGCAAGCTTCCCAACCACTGAGCTGCAGCCACAGCCTTGCATCTATCTTGGTTTTGAGACAGGGTCTCACTAAATTGCCCAGGTTGGCCCAGGACTTTTTAGATCTTCCTGCCTCAGCCTCCCGAGCAGCTGTAAAGACAGGCCTATATGACCAGGCTTGGTGAGGATTTTTTTTGAACACATGTATTTTTAAAGAGCTTTGCTGAGATGTAATCAAGTGTAATGTACACATTTGAAGTTTGACACGTGTACATCTATAAAAACACCACTTCAATTAAGATGGCGGAAACATCTGTCACTCTGAAGCTCTGATGCCTCCCTCCTCTCTGACCCCCAGTTGGCTGCCTGCCTGTTTCCTGTCGAGGCAGGTCAGTTTGCATTTTCTGTAATTACACAGAGAAATCAGTACGCTGCACTCTTTCTTGTTTGGCTTTTTTCATTCAGCATGATTGCTTTTGGTGTCACCTGTGTTTTATGCCAACAGCTCACTCATCCCTTGTGTGCTGCAGCCTGTCCCATGCCACAGAGCTGTGACTCGCTGCCGGTGGACTAGGCATTGGGCAGCATCTCCCGAAGGGACTGCCTCGGACACGTAGACAGGTCTTCGTGTGACAGTGTCCGTCTGGGCTCATGGGGTGAGGATGTGGTTCCCAACCTAACAAACTGCCACGTGGTTTTCCAAAGAAGCTGCAATGTGTTGCAGACCCTACCAGGTAAGTAGGGGTTTTGTTGTTGCTGTTTGTCCTTGTTATGAATACATAAGGGAAACAGATTAAAGGAGGGAAGGTTATTTATTAGGCTCATGGTTTCAGAGGTTTCAGTCTCATAACTGGCTATCTCTGTTTCTGGGATTGAAGGAAGGCAGAGCATGGTGGGAGAAGGGTGTGGCAGGGCAGAGCTCTTATCCTTATGATGGCCAGGAAGGATGTGGGAGGGAGAAGGAGAGGAGAAGGGAGAGATGGAATGGGGACGCAAGCAGGCATATCCACAGTAACACACTTCTAATTGTGGTCCCCTCCCAACAATGCCAGCAGATTAGGAATACATCAAGAGATCTATCTATTGATGACATCCAAAGCCCTCGGGATTTACTCACCTACTCTAGAGACCAAGCCTTCATCATCCGGCCCTTGGAGAACACTCACAGCCCCTCCCAGTATGTATGTGGACTTTCTCCCTAGCCTCCCCTAACCCAGGGTCTCCTGCCTTTAGACACTGCCTTTTGTGTTTCAACTTCCCCCAGCCACACCAAGCATCTTCATCTGCCTATTTGCCATTATCGTCTCTGATAACTAGCCTTCCAACTCTTTGGTCATTTTCAAGGTTTTAACAAGGATGGGGAGCTCTTTGTCCAACCTAAGTATCCTGGCAGACTGCCGTTGCCTCTGTTGGGGGTTCTAGATTCTGGGTCTCCAATCAATCCCACTCAATCTGCTGAGGAAAAAGGACATAATATGGGTGCTGGCCAGAGCAGGGTCATCACAGGCTCCCGACACAGCTGGAAATGGGTAGCCAACACATGCTGTTTGTTCCACAAAGCCAGCACGCCATTGTTCTAGCGATGCCCATTGTAGCTGCCCTGATTGCCCACATCCGCTGTGCTGGGTGCAGCTCTCTTTCCCTGAACCCACTGTCTGCATCTTTCCCAAGCAGGCCAGCTGAGGAAACCAGTATTAAGTAGAATCAACAGACCATTAAACAAAGAGCAAATGATTTACAATAAATTATGTAAATGGTGTCGGAGCCCTCAAACAAGGCCGAGGAGCAGCCCTCAGCGGTGACTGGGCCGACACACACATCTGCTATCATCTTCCACTGATGCTGCAGCTGGGCGGGTGCCCCAGGTGCTGACCTTTGTCACAACTGGATGAGGGCATCCCTAGAGAGGCTGTTCAAATATTAGGCCATTGACGACTTAACTCAGTTGATTGTAAAGATAGAAAACATCCTTGGGGCAACTGTATGAAAGAGACATGAATCAGAGAGAGTCTGCCTAGACTCCCAGCTGGACGTAGTCTGTGCTGCCCAGGATCCTGCTGACCTCTATCTGCCCCCCTGGCCTCTTTACCTGCCTGTGAGAGCTCTACATTGGCTGTGCCTCCTAGTCAGTCTCTACGACAAAAGCCAAGTGATTAAGTGTTACCCACACCCCATGCACTTAGCAGGAGCCAAGCCTGACTCCCTAACCCTTAGTGACCTTCCAGGAGTCCCTAGGATGCTGTCACCATTTGACTGCCCCAGCTGTTCTTCCAGTGTCACAGGCAGGGGTAGTGCCTCTCTGGCAAGCTCTCTCCCCAACTCCCTTGGCCCAAGTGACCATCTTTAGCCTCAGGGTTTCAATCAGGCTAGATATTCGAGGCTTACAAGCGAAGGATCTAAGGCAACACAAACATTTCAGTGATGTCACCAGCATGTGTGGTACCTTCTATGGGTACTAAATCAGTGTCTGGAGGATATGGAGCTCTTCCCGGAGTACTGGTGTCTGAAGTTTTCAGGAAGTATGGCAGTCTGTCTGACTTGTGACTCAGTGATCTGCCATGTATGCCCCTGGGCATCCTTCTGTGAAAACGGTTATGCCTGGGATGAAGGAGCTTTGTGACTGGGTCTGCAAGGGCTCAGCCTTCCCTTTCCACTTAAAGGGCCTGGGCAGGCCTCAGCCTGAGCAGGGCCAGTCATCAGCAGGGCCTGGCATCTGCCTGTGTTTCCCACAGCCCCATCCAATGTCTGCAAGCTCACAGCCTGAGCTGAATTCCCAAGGGTCCACTCCATTTGGCTGGCCAGATGTTTCTGCAGTTCAGCTCCCGACTTTCAGAACTCCTGAGACCCCAAGGACCCATGGACAGGCTGTTAGCCTGGATCCCTTGCCCAAGATAGCAGCTTCTGCCAGCTCCCATAGAGGCTGCACCCCAGGGGCTCCAACTTCCCCATGAGTATTCAAGTCTGGCCTGTCCCTTTCCTGTGCATCCAATGCCTCTCAGAGCCAAGACTCCATCCAAAACACACGCAATGGGCTTCGGCATATTCTGTCATCACCATCCTCTCAGACCCTGTCTTCACCCACAAAGGGTCTCCCACCCACTGCTGTCACCCTCCTCTTCTGGAAGCCATAGCTGGCTGTGTCTCTGTGTCTCTACAGGTTTGATAATTTCATATCCACAAAGACATGGGTGTTGTCTTCTGTGTTTGACTGCTTTCTTGAAGTGGGGGCATCTTTTTTTTTTTTGGTTTTTAGAGGCTGTCCTGGAACTCGCTCTGTAGACCAGGCTGGCATCGAACTCACAGAGATCCGCCTGCCTCTGCCTCCCGAGTGCTGGATTAAAGGCATGTTCCACCGACGCCTGGCTGAAGTAGGGGCATCTTTAAGACTGTTCCACACATGCTGGGGCTCCACCGTCTGAACAGCATCGGACAGTGTGGAGAGGCCACTTATCTCTATGTCTGCTGAACATTTGGCAGTCTTCAACTCCGGGCTACTGTGAATTGTGCTGCCACAGCTGTTCATGAACTCATTTCTGTGTGGCCATTCTGTCACAGTTCCATGCTTAACTGTTCTCGGACCTGTCATTTTACCTTCACTTGTCATTTGATGAGAAATGTTTTCCAGGGCAGGAAATTTAATTCTCAGGTCAAAACATTTGTGCAAGGCCACACAGCCAAGACATGATAGAGCTGGGTCCAGCCAGAGATTAGCATGGTCTGCTGCTTGTTCTGAAGGTCCATTCCTGCCCAGGGGCCCAGGCTGGCCCCCACACCTGAACACCAAGCAGAGGAATGTTGAATCTGGTTTCCAGATAGCACCAGGCTAGGATGGACCTTTTGTCTGAAGGAAGCATTTACTTGCTTACAGGGTGGCGGGAAGGATGCCACATGGAGTCAGGAAGAAGAGAGGGCCTTACCTGTCTGTGGGGATGGGCATCATGGCTAGGTCTTTAGACTAGGAACAAAGCTCTTGGTTCATCCTGCTCTGTGTCCGGCTCACACAGACCAGCTAGCAGGGAAACAGGGTGTCTGACTTAGGTACTGCTACCGTGATGAAACACCATGGCCAGAAGCAACTCGGGAGGAAAGGGTTTACTTTGCTCACAGTTCCATATCACAGTTCATCATCAAAGGCAGTGAGGGCAGGAACTCAAGCAGGGCAGGAACCTGGAGGCGGGAGCTGGCACAGAGCCGTGGAGGGGTTCTGCTCACTGGCTTGCTCTCCATGGTTTGCTCAGCCTGCTTTATATAGAACCCAGGACCACCAGCCCAGGGATGGCCCCATCCACAATGGGCTGGGCCCTCCCACATCAATCACTAATTAAGAAAGTGTCCTACAGGCTTACCTGCAGCCTAATCTCATGGAGACATTTTCTCAATTGAAGTTCCCTCCTCTGACAACTCTAGCTTGTGACAAGTTGACATACAACTAGCCAGTACAACTGACCCATTGTCAACTTGATGCACAAACACAAAACATTTCAATTAGAACCTTTCCTTTCTCATTTATCCCCAAGATAGATGTTAACATCACAACATAAAACATAAATAAAAGTCCCACGTTCTTTAAAAATTCAAACATATTGCCGGGCAGTGGTGGCGCACGCCTTTAATCCCAGCACTCGGGAGGCAGAGGCAGCTGGATCTCTGTGAGTTCAAGGTCGGGCTGGACCAACAGTCTCCAAAACAATACAGAGAAACCCTGTCTCGTAAAACAAAAAACAACAAAAAATTTTCAAACATATTAAATGTTAAGTCTCTTTAAAATATTCAATTTCTTTAAAAATCCAAAATCTGTTTTAAAAGTTCGAAGTATTTCGGCTGTAGGCGACTGTAAAAATCAACATACAGTAAAAAATCCTCAAGGAGGAAGAACCACACCGAGTGGTGCTGTCACCCACCTTCACTCCCAGAACTTGGGAGTTCGAGGCCAACTGTGTAAAAAACTCAATGGCCCGTTATCTGGGGTTCACTCATGATCTGGGCTCCTCCAGGCCCTGGGTCGCTTCTCTGGCTCCGCCCTCTGCAGCACACACAGCTGGTCTTCTAGGCTCTGGCGGGCTCCACCCCACTGCTGCTGCTGTTCTCCATGGTCGTACCATGGCACTGGCATCTCCAAAACGCTGGGAGCCCCTTACTGCAACTGTGCTTCATTTTCACCAAGTTTCTCCTGTGCTCTCTTCAGAGACTCCAGCCCTGCCACACCGTGCCAAGCCTCAGCTGTTCTCCATGACCCCTCATGTCTTCAAAACCAGCACCACCTGGGTGACTCTTACATTACCAAGTTTGTACCAGCAGGAGGTACAACCTTGGCCTCCTCTGGAACACAGCTTCTGTGTGCTGACCTTGAGGACCACTCCCAGAAGACTCCAATGATGCTGGTCCTTTAGCCCCAGCTGAGCAGCATCCATTGTCCCAGCAAAGCAAAGGTTTCACTTTAGAGGCTCTGGTGTCTTGTTAGTCACAGCCAACCCTTCAGTTCCAGCTGACCCAACACCACAGATACTTCACACACAAGTCTCTGCTTCTTCTGAAACGTCGCAAGCCAGGCCTCCATCATTTGCATTGCTCTCGATTTTCTTATCTGCCGAGCTCTCACGGAACATCCTACTGAGCTCTCAACGCTCAATGGCTTTTCTAGCCCTAAGTTCCAAAGCCCTTCCACAATCCTTCCCAAAACAAAATGGTCAGGTCTGTCACAGCAAGACCCCACTATCCTGGCACCAACTCGTCCTAGTTAGGGTCGCTATTGCTGTGATGAAACACCTTGGCCAAAGCACTTTGGAGAGGAAAGGGCTCCATATAACAGTTCCATGTAACAGTTCATCATCAAAAGCATTGGGGACAGGAATTGACGAAGGAGACGGGAGCTGATGTAGAGGTCATGGAGGAGTGCTGCTTACTGGTTTGTTCATCATGGCTTGCTCAGCCTTATTTCTTATAGAACCCAGGGCTACCAGCCCAGATATGACCCCATTCACAACCCACCCCCCAAATTGATGTGGGCCCTTCCAAGTCAACCACTACTTAAGAAAAGCCCTACAGACTTGCCTACAGCCCGAGCTTATGTCAATTGAGGCTCCCTCCTCTGATGATTCTAGCATGTGCCAATCTGACACAAAACTAGCCAGCACACAGGGCCATCATAGGGCCATTCAGGGAATACGCTATCCCCAGTGCCTTGCTTGACCCCCTATCCCAGACACCCTCTTTCCAGAGAGGTAAGGAGACTTGAATCTATGGCAACCTTAAGGTGCCCCCACCTTTGAGTTCTGCTCTCCCAGAGATATATGGAGCTTCAGAGTTGCTTGGCACCCTTAGGAAAGGCAGGTGATGGAATCGAGATCTTCAACTCTATTATAGCTCAATGGACACCCATCCAAGGCTGCTCACCTCCTTGGTGAAGCCATTAGCCTCTCTGAGCCCAAAGGTTGCTGTGCTATTACCTATTCACACAATAAGTATTTCCTGTGCACCCACCTGGGGCTAGGCCTGTGCCTGGGGTCAAGGCACAACCTTACATATAATGAGGGAGTACCATAGACCTACAGACACACCTGACCTAGGAGACACATAGGTGAGGGCCACAAGGGCTGTGGCACTGGGTGACAGAAGCTTTGTTGGTAGAGCCCGAGAGGACCCCAAGGCACTCTGTGTTGGAAGGACCTAACTGTAGGTGAAATCAGGACTGGAAGAGCCAGCTGGCCAGGGGAAGATGCCTGTGGTCTGACGCAGACAGCTAAGATAGAATACTTGGTGCCTCTGGGTGTTGGTGGCACACGCCTTTAATCCCAGCACTCGGGAGGCAGAGGCAGGCGGATCTCTGGGAGTTTGAGGACAGCCTGATTTACCGAGTGAGTTCCAGGACAGGCTCCAAAACAATACAGAGAAACCCTGTCTCAAAAAACAAAAACAAAAAAATAAAAAGAATACTTGGTACCTAGGTATGGGCACTGTAAAAGAACAGCATCGGCTCAGGATCCTCAGGACCAAGTTCTCAGCACAAAGGATATTTGTCCCAGAGGGACAGAGGGCAGCGACAAGGGACAAAGTCAGGAGATAGTAGAAGACAGAGGGGAAGGAACAAGGGAAAGGAGGCAGAGGTATTTGTCCCAGAGGGACAAAGGACTGCCTCTGGATAGAGAGGACAGATATGACCCATTGGAAAATGACAGTTTATAAAGGTACAAGGGGAAATTCCTTAGGGTGAGGTGTTTATTTTAATCAGACATGTTAATTAGGTGAGCCAAAGAGGGCTTTTGATTGCTGGACTTCAGTGCTTTGATAGCTGGACCTTGGTAGTCAGTCTCAGTAGGAGGAAGTGGCCAAATAAGGGAATAGACCTTAGTGGCTAGCTTTAGGAATGTAATCTAACAGTTTTTTTAGCAAGGTAGAGGGGATGGGGGAAAAGGGCAAGGTCTTCCAGAGTCACATGCTTGGGTGGGCTAGTGTCCCTTCCGGTACCCACTCATTCATGGAGGATGCAGTCCAATCTCCAAGCTCAGACTTAACCCAAGCAGCATTTGAACCACTGGGATTTTCAGGAGCGACATGGGTGTGTGAAGGGCAGAGGGAAGTCCCATAAAGCTAGATTGGAAGGTCTTGAGGGTCTATAACTAGGTGGGGGTGGGTGCCAAGAGCACCTTCTGAGCTGGACAGGTGCCCACAGGCTGTGGTGAGGGCATCCCTACTGCCCACCGCCCTGTGGGCCAGCCTGCCTTCAGCTGACTATGAACTGCTAGGTGGGGGGGCCAATGATCCCCACGATCATGGCTCTGAGGTTTCCCACTGGCCAAATTCCCAGGCTATTTGTCCCCCTTATGCCCCCCAGCTCTTTGTCAAGCATCAGTTCTGCACACACATGCGTGTGCGCATGCACACAGACACACACATACACACATATATACACACGCAAAGGAAATGGCAAAAAGCAGAACCAAATTTTCCAGAGGCCTGGAGGATTTTAAAATGCATTCGAACACTCTGTACGGTTTAATTAAACAATTTTAATGCCAGCTTCCAAGTTGTCCTATGCTTGTCTCTCTCATTCCTTGCTCACCATGTGAATGTGTATTAGGCGTTCATTGTTTTGAACCCGATTTTCTCATCTCGTATCTGAGCAGTGTCTGCTTCTCATTTCCTCTCCTGAAGGCAAGTCTGTGTCACGTGGCCAAGCTCACCTCCTGCAGCAAAGAAGACATTATCATGGGCTAGTGGGAGCTCAGTTGTGGAAGGCCACCTCAAATGACCACTACTACAGGATGCTGAGCAGACAGAGTACCAGGCCAGGGACATGAGACCCTGTGAGGAAAGTACAGTAGGTCTAGAAGGCTTGACAGAGTGGGAAAGGGAGGAGACAATGGGAGAAGTTCCCCAAGGTGCAAATGGCACTGTAGGTGCCCCTGCATCTGGTCCATAAATGGGCTCTGGATCCTGCTGGCTGGCTTTGCCAGACAGGGTTTCTCTGTGTAGCCCTGGCTGTCCTGGAGCTCACTCCGTAGACCATGCTGGCCTCAAACTCATGGAGATCTGCCTGCCTCCACTTCCCAAGTGGGGGGATTAGCGGTGTACACTACCACCACCTGGCTCACAGCTTTTTTTTAACAGTTCAAAAGCCCACGGCCAGGCTGGGGAAATGGCTCAGTCATACACACACAAACATATACAACTCTGGGGCCCTTTCCCTTCTACAGGAATTTGAAAAGCACAGTGTAACAGAGATGGTGTGATGGTTCTCAATTCTAGACTATATGGAGCTCCCTCCAGGCTCCATGGGGCCCTGCAGAAAATCAGGCCTGGCCTGCACCTTCCATCTTACAGCTGGTTTCTGCAAGCATGCCTCCTGCTCTGCTTCTGTAGGGCCAGCCCCCAGCCATCCCCGTGTCCAGGTGGCCTCTGTGCAGGGAGGGGCCTTGATGCTGGGGAGTTCTCGGATTCTCGGTTCTTTATTCTCTAGAAAGTCTATCTGAGGCACTTGCTCTGGCCAAGAGACTTGTCTCCTCCATCCATCCACTTGTTCACAGGCTGCCTCCCACTGGAATGAAGCTCCCAGGAACAAGGGTAAGATTTATAGTGGTCACCTCAATTGTGCTTTCAGCTCCAATCAGGGTGTACACCTGACCTGCCTCCAGCTACTTTTCAAGCAAACCCCCACCAAATCCTGCACTTCATCTCAACCTTTAACTAGGGGGTTTAAGGAAAGTGGCAGGCTTAGCAGCAGCCTTGTGCAAGACCCTGCTGTGGCATGATCTGCCCCCACTTGTCTGCACTTCTTTCAGCTGTGGTCAAGGCTCCAGGCTCTCCTTGGTCCCTCTCCTGGGTGGCTAGGTCCTTAATTGCTCTTTGAGGACCTTAATTATGAGCCGCAGCCACCCACTGGTAAGTAGAAGCATTAAAATAGAGTAAATGTTTTCCTTTTCTTGAAAAGTTCACATATACAAGTCGAGGTGCTGCTGGGCCCAAGGGACTGCCCCGCCTGGACCTACATACAGAGGACATAGTTCCTGCCTTCCATCACCTTCCTCCAGCCTGTGCCCTTCCCTGGCCCAGGTGTGAGACCCTCCCCAAGTCCCAGAACCACACATGGGAAACTCCACTTCTCTGCAGCCTACCCTGCCAGGGGTCCATCCAGGTCTGGGGTTGCTGTGTCGCTCTGGCCCTCCAAGGAGCCCAGCTGCTCCAGGCAGTGAGAAGGAGGCTGCTCTTTGTCTAGGACAGAAACGATCATTCCCAGTAACAGGGCCAGAAGGGAAGGTGAAAGGGCCCCTTGTTGGTTGAAATTTGAGTGGGTACACACCTAGGAGCTGGAATTTTACGACCCAGAGTAGTAATTGTGAGAAAGCAAAAAAATCCCTGCATACCTTCAGTGGAAAAGGGAGAGCGGCCCCTCTCCTCATGCCCCCTTGGGACAAGGGTGGTACAACCCCAGGAGTGTGAAGGGAGATTCAGCGATATGCTCAGGGTATACCCTCGGTGCGCCCGCAGGTGCTGGGGGGGGCCCATTCGGCTTGCACTCCTTCACCAGGTCCTTCGGTGCGCCCCAGTCCCCACGAGAGAAGGGGAGGGGGATGGGCACCGGCAAGTTTGCGGAAACTGGGAGGAGTGTGGGGGAGCTGCGTACCGGAGCACCCGGACTGCCCCAGGACAATCAGTGTCGCGTCGCGCATCGCGCCCCACGTCGCCCACGCGCGCCAGGACACTGGCGCCCCGGCACACCCAAGACACACGCGGTGGGGGAAGGGCACGCGCCTCGCTGACATGGTCACGGCGTGCCTCCCACGCCTGCTGAGCCCCGCCCCCTAGCCGACCCCAGCAGCGAAGGGAAGGGGCGGCGCGCGAGGAAAGGAGGGGGTCCCCGCCGGCTCCGCGCCCCCGCAGTGGGGGCGGGGAAGGACGTTGGCGCCGCTTCCCCCCGCCCCTCGCCCTAGCATCTCTGCGAGCGCCCCCTGCTGCTGTGCTCTCCCGCGAGACGGTATGGGGCGGGAGGAGAGGTCGGGGAGGGGGGGCGCGGACCGGGTTCGCCCAGTCCTGGACTTGGGGCAGGCGGGATACCGACACCGGAGAAGAACGGAGCAAGGGGTGTCGTGGGATAGCGTGCGTCTGGGTGGAGGCGGGTCGGGCTGATGACCCCCGCCCACCCTCCGTCCCTATCCTGGTCCCTGTGGGTCGCCCCCGACCCGCCCCGGCCGCGCTGGCCCCGCCCCATGGGCCGCCCCCGCCGCCCCGCCCCCTCGCCACTGCTCACTCCGAAGTTTCCTGCGCTGTGCGCGGACGGGCTCCAGGGCTCGCTCGCTCCCTCCACGGCTCGGCCGCGCCCCCGGCCCGTGCCCGAGGTCCGCGCCCGCCCCGCCGTGCATTTAGCGGTTTTCCGCATCGGGACACCGTTGCTGCTGCTGGGCGAGCCAGAGCTAGAGTCTCCGCGAGAGCTGGTGCCGGGTGGGCCGGGGGCACGGGCCGAGGCGGCGGTACTGGCCCAGCTCCGGGCTCCGGGCTGGGTCCCCACTGACAGCGCCGCCCGGGCAATGCCCGCGGGGACGCCGCTGGCCGCCGGAGCGAGGTGAGACGCGGCGGGTACGCGCGCTTATTGCGCGCCTGGGACCCTTTGAACTTGAGCTCTGTGGGCGCAGAGCCCCTCGGGCTCCCACAGCCCTTTGCCTGGGCCTTGGGGGTGGGGCTGCCAGCCTTTGCCGGCGGGAGGGGGCGGGAGGGGGCCGGGGGCGCATTTGTCTCTAATAAGGAGAGACAAAGACATCCCGGCGGCCGCGGCTGTTCCCGCAGCTCCGCTCCGCCTGAGGCGGGGCGGGGGCGTCGTTCCTGGGCCAGGGTCACTGCCTGCCCTCTCTCCGCAGGTGCTGCCCTCTGCCACCATGACCGAGGGCACGCTGGCCGCGGACGAGGTCCGGGTGCCCCTGGGCGCTTCTCCTCCGGCTCCTGCAGCGCCGGTGAGGGCTTCCCCAGCGAGCCCTGGGGCGCCGGGGCGCGAGGAGCAGCGAGGATCCGGGTCCGGCGTGTTGACTCCAGAGAGCCCAGCGACCGAATGTGGTGCCGACCTGGGTGCCGACGAGGAACAGCCCGTCCCATACCCGGCACTGGCGGCCACGGTCTTCTTTTGCCTTGGGCAAACCACGCGGCCGCGCAGCTGGTGCCTCCGACTGGTTTGTAACCCATATCCTTACAGGGTTGGCGAGGCGCTGGGGACTGGGGTGTGGGACTCCCCCTGCGTACATCCTGTGAAACCCGGCTTCTGGGATCCGGCGCGGGCTGGGTAGGGGTGCGAAGACAGTGTTCTTCTCAGAGATGGTGGGGATACACCTCGGAATTCGCCCGTGGGATCCGGGTTCAGAGGCATCTTGAAACGGGAGAGTATGGGCAGAAGCAGCGAGGATGCCGCCGGCTCGGAAGGGGAAAAAAAGGGAGTTATTAACTCCTGGCGTCCAGCGGAGGTGGGGATCCCCGCCTGTTTAGCTTTCCAACCGAACACCTAAGCCTGTGTGAAGACCCTCGCTGGAGGCTGGGAGGCTGGAAGGGGAGAAAGTTTTCCACCTGCTCTGTGGGCGCTGTGAGCCGGGCAGGGCTGGTCCCTAGTTCTTTTCCGCGGAGAGGCAGTGACGTTGGCTGAGAACTCATGCTTCCAGGCTGAAGTCCGTTCAGGGGCTGATTTAAGTCATGCGCGAATGGCGGGGGGCAGGGAGGCAGCTAGCTTTGAGCCTGAGCCCCCTTTTCACAGTTACCCAGCTAGAGAGAACAGGATTGTGTCTTTTTTTTTCTTGGCCGCAAGGGCACGGACTTTCAGAGAAGCTTCCAGAACAGGGTTGAGTCAGTGTTGGAGGCATTTCTGGGGTGCAGAAAGAGGTTTCTGGCCCTCAGAAGGTTGCCTTTTGGGGACTGCCCTCATGGGCTCTGAGGAGGAGCTGAAATCATGCCTGGGTTGCTTACCACCCCACCCCCCAGCCAGCAACTCATCGGAGCTGGTCACCAGGGTAGGCTGGGCTGTAGGTGCTCCTGCTTCCTTCCTGGGCTGCTTGGGTGGAGGGCCAAGGGGAGTTGACATGGGCCCATAAACACTCTTCGGCAGAGTCGGAGACAGAGGCAAAATGAGCAATGTGTGTATATGTTTCTCTACCTTGTGTGTTTAACTGTATAAATATTAAATACAAAAGAGAAATCTGTACCAAAAAAAGTAATAAAGCCCGTGTTTCTTTTCACTCCAATCCAAACACTGGGTGAGTCAGATTTTTCTCTGCTTATAAAAGAGAATGGTGGTCCCAGGGCTATGGCTGTGGCCTACTCTGAGCTGTCTTGGGCTCCAGTGCCTGCCGTCTTTGTCCTCTGCAGTTGACTGTGGTGACTGCCAGTGGTGGGCATCCTCTGGGTTGGTTGGCCCTCTGTACAGGAAAAAAAAGGGGGGGTGACCTTGTGTGTCAGCTGTCATTTTGTCTCTTCTGCAGGACCTGGCCTGGGGGTGACTGGGCCACTTGGCTTTGGTGGAGAGGTGGTTGGGAGTGGTGGCAGGCCACTGGGCAGGGGACAAAGGCCAGCCCTGTGTTAATGAGTGAGTTTGTTTCCAAGGCTGTGCAAACTACGGGAAGACTGGAGTGGGCCTAGACTTAACTCTGGCTGCACAGGAGTGTGTGGCCGACCCTGGTTCTCTGGGCTGCTGTGTCCCCGAGGACTTCTAGCAAGGTTGTTTGTGTGGCTGTGTACACAGAAGGTGGGGATGGCATGGCTCCTGCAGGTAGAGTGAGCCCTCAAGGCTGTGGAGCTGACACTGCCAGCTGACCCGAGCCAACTTTGTGAACCTGCAGTGGAAGACGCCCTTGTAGTCTTAGGAGAGGTTCAGGGATTACCAGCCCTGGGAGATGAGGAGAACGCTCGTCTGGGAAAGAGAATGCCGGACTATCTCCACAGGTGAAACCACCAAGGGGAGGGAGATGGGTCTTGCCCCTCCTGCCATCAAGCACATCCCTGTTATGAAGCTGCTGGCTGCTTCCAGGAACTCTGCCACACCCCCCATCTTCTTGCTATGTATACCTCAAGACACAGTTCAATTCTCCTACTCCTGAAAACCAGGGATGGATTCTGAGTGTCTCCGAGCTAGGGAAAAGTCCTACTAAAAGTCTGTTTTTTCCGGTTTATATGGCCCAGTCAGCACTCTGCATCTGTCATTTGAGTGGGTTCATTAGAGCCCTGGCCACATGGCAGTGGGTCTCACCCCCAGCAGATGCCAGGCTCTGAAGTAGGGGTGTGAACCTGGGCCTCAGGGAGATCCTAAAATAAGCTGCATGCCTGGACAGGCGGGGGGGGGGGGATCAGCTTACTGGGGAAGCCCATGTGGGCTGAGGCTTTCCAAGCTCTTTGAGGCTCTTTACATTCCTGGGAGTTGGGAGGGGGTGGCTTTGTATGAGGCAGGGGAACCATGGGTGATTGGCGTAGCCAGGGTTTTACAAGGGACTGTGTAGTGCCCTGTGGCTAGAGGGTATTTCCTGGGCCTCGGTTCTCCCATGCAGGTAGACAGTGTGTCTTTCCCAGAGGGTAAACTCCAAAGCAGGGAAAGTCAGCTTTGCTCAGGTGAGAAGCAGCTGCTGCCTCCCTGCAGATGCCTGCCAGCCATAGCTGGGTTTTTATTGGCTGTTGGAACATAAGGGAAGTACTTTCTCCCAGTCCCGGACCTTTCTGGAACTCTCACATGGCTAGCCAAGAGACTGATGTACACATGGTCCTGGGTCTGCCTGGATGGTATCTCCCATCCCTGTTGCAAAGGAGCCTCCAAGGACAGCCTTTGTCTTTATTGATTTAGTTTGCTCTTTAAAAATACAATCAGGCTGGAACTTTTGGGGAGAGCGATGTTTCTCCTACACAGGCTTATTTATAGAGGAAGGTGGGTGGGACCCGTGTGTTTTAGCTGCTCCGCTGGGTTATGTTCTGCCCTGGCTCCCCCACCCCACCCCAGGCTCCTGACCCAGAACTGCCTGGAGTGCAGCTGCCTGTCCCAGCAAGGGAAGGTGGGGCCTCCCTGTGGTAGGAAGCTCAGGATGGGCACCCGGCTGTCCTGTGTCATCACGGGAAGTGAGCTATGGATGTTTAGAATCTAGGAGGAACCTGGGTGTTCAGAAGTGAGAGTCTTTAGGACTCTTTAACCTCTCCTTCCCCACAACTGGCACCAAACCCTCAAGTCACCAGCAAAGAATGAAGGACATATCAAGGTCACATAGGTGAAGAGGGGCAAGGTGGCCCCAGCCCAGCCAGGAAGCTCACATATTGGTTGCACCCCTGGCCAGATAAGCCTAAGGCCTTATGACATTTTCTTTAAAAATGGATGTTTTGAGATGTCCAAGGGCACAGTGCTTCAAAGTGGCTGCCAGTATGTGGCCTCACCTTGGCATGCATGTCCCCAGTGGGAACTTGCAGAGTGCTGGGACGTTGTCCTTGCCTGGATCCTGTTCCCTTAGAACGGTCCATCTCTGCTGTTTCAAACCATCCAAGAGCTGGCTCTCAGGAAAACCAAACTGTCTTGATTTCTGGTGGTTACTGGGCCTCTAGGGACTCTTGGATCTGAATTCTGAGCCAGAATATTAAGTAGCATAGGCTTCTGTAGCCTTGGCTTCCACTCTTCCCAAGGAACATTGTGGTTTCTTGGGGATCCTTTAAGGGTTCTTGGAGCCTAGGTGGGGATCGTTGTTCCCTCCCTAGCCAATCTGTCCATAATCTGGTACCTTGCCTGGTCCTTGGTCTATTAACTGTCCATGTTCACGTCTGTGGTCTCTGGAGATTCTGCTTGGCCTGCAGAACAGCCGCTTCCTCCTTTAATGTCCTCCACTCTCACCCAGTTAGGGTTATGGGATGCTTCCTGTGTCTTACCAGGTTCTCTTGTCTTGCTAGGAATGTTGGCTCATCATTTCAGGAGTCAGCCTTCCCCAAGGTCCTAGAGCTGAGCATCCAGTGTGTACTGGGAGAAGACTCGCAGGACATATGCCTCACACCCTTGAAGCTACTAGTTAACATCTACCTAGTGGGGATCTGGAGCATGTGTGGATCTATGGCTGTGTTGGGTGAAGGTCTACCATGGCTCTGGGACTCATCTGGCACAGGGGAGGGCAGCATTGTTGCTGAGAGCTACAGATGGAAGAGAGATCTTGGGAAGGAAGGGCCTCAAATGTCTCACAGACGTCTGTTGGGAGAGTTGTTAATACCTTCATCCAGGAGGTGACAGGTTCGCATACCCATGTGAGATCAACTTTTCCATCTCATCCCTCCGTGAAATGGGCATGATGCCAGTGAGGCCAAGCATGTCTTGCTGAAGGCCTGCAGGGCACACATAGGCTTCAGTGCCTATGAGGAAGGAATAGGAGTCTTCCTTATTCTAGGACAGGTTCTGCTCTGACAGGAACTGTGCCTCCCAGACCTGTTTCTGTGGGTCAGGAATGGCTGTGCTACCTTAGTATGTTTGGGTTTGTTGGGACTATTGAGGCCACCATACAGTGTCCAGGCGAACTGATAGCTCCGCCCTTCTCATGGAGGCATCACCTTCCTAACAAACACATTTCCAGGGGTGGTGGCTCTGCTGCCAGTTGCTGGTGGCCCCTTTTATCAGGCTTTATCCTGTGTGTTCCTAACCCTAGTCACCTCTGGGGCTGACCAAACCCAGTACTCATTTCTGATAGTCTCAGCATCTCAAGTGTACATAGGAGCCAGGCCACCAGTCAGTCACATGTGCGCTTTTCCTTGAAACCCCTTTGTTGTAAGGAATTGTGAAGGGAGGGCCTCATAATACCGGTGGCCTTGGCTGCCTCATTCAGCAAAGGTCTCCCCAACAGAACCCAGCTATTCATATGCCTGTGGCAGGTGGGGCCCTCCTTTGGAGGGTGTGGAGTCTGAACTAGAGCCTGCTAGGACCAGGACCAGGGAAGCGGTAGCTACTTGGTGACCATTGAGTCTGTGTGAGAGGAGGCCAGTAGCAGGTTCAGACTGGCCAGCAAGTACCATGGTTTTGTTCCTGAGATAAGAGAGGACAACAGCTCATCTGAAGTGTGTGTGTGTGTGTGTGTGTGTGTGTGTGTGTGTGTGTGTGTGTGGCGGGGGGGGGCATATGGCAGAAAGGGTTCTGAATTCCTCAGAGCCTGCTCTTAGGAGTGTGGGGTCTGAGATGAAATGGAGAATTGGGATATCAAAGGCCAGCCTGGGGACTCAGGAATCTAGTGTGTTCCTCGGGAAGGGGGCAGTGTTGGAACCCAGCCTGATGGGAAATTGAGGTAAGCCTGGAATGTAAGAACACTGCAGGACAAAGAATGGGCCTCATGCTTTGGAGGCCTGGCCTGTATAGATGCTTAGACACCCCAGCTCCACGCTGGTAGAGTAAGTCTTTAATGCAGGCTGTGGGTGTCTCTGTGGCCTGCAGGAGCGCACAGGGTGGTCCGGGAGCTCCCTTCGCTTCCTCATATGCAGTGGGCCTGGCTCCCAGCTCTGCTGGCAGCCGCCCCATTCAGGGTCAGGATGTGGAAGAATGCGGGGGATGGGGCAGCCTGTCAAACAGGGATGAATCCAGAGCGATGGCCTGTGGCCAAGTCCAATCCTCAGTCTTGAGCAGTCAAGGTCAGGCGCGCAAATCCGTTACCTTTGTTTATGCAGATGTCGGCCCTGGTGCTGAGCTGAGCCTGCTGGGGAAGGGGCAGCAGCTCAGGACCTGACTCAAAATGTTCCTTCCCCACCTCGAGGGCCGGTACCCTCCTCCCTTTTCCTGGGTGGTCACCGGTCCTGGCCTAACTTGGAGCACCCCTAAGAAAGGTGGGCCCAGGTTAAATTTCCCAAGCCTGAGATTAAAGGCCAGCCACAGCCCTGGGCAGAAACAAGGTGTGATATAGATATAGGGCTGGATCCTTGATCAGACATAGGGGACAAAGGCCCAGACAGGATGGAGTCCAGGGGACCAGGGACAAGGAGGAAAGGAGCCACTGGCTCTCAGCGCCATCCCAGTTCAAGAGAGTTGGCCGAAGGTCTGGGCACCTTCCCCAGAGCGTTGTGCCGGCCTGGAATGGCAGGCTTGCTACTCACCATTTTCTCAGGAGGGGCCTTATGGAAAAGAATTGAGCCACTGCCGCCACGTGGCTGCCAGCACTGGTGTCTCTGGCTTCTCAAATCTCTCTAGGCACTGTGGCTGGCAGGGGGAGGGGGTGAGCCACAGGCTGGCAGGGAGATCGGGGTTCTGGAGGCAGGGGCAGATGGAAGGAACCACTGAGGAACACGCTGGATCAGGTGCTGGGTTGGGGCCTGCCAGACCCTGATGACTCTGAACTGCTTCCTTCACTGGGATGTGTCAGTGGTGGGCAAAGAAGCCCTGGACAGTCAGGAGTCTGGCCCACCACAGGCTTGGTCTTTGCTACAGGAGGATTTCAGGGGTCCCAAAGGACTCCTTTTCACACGTAGACTACCCAAGCCTTTGCCGGAGTTGGAGACTGGACTTGGAAGCCTCCCTTATGCTCCAAACGTTGGAGACTGCCTTAGGCTTAGAGCAGTTCCTCCAGCTACCCAAGTTGCGAAGGGGTCCGTCAGGCTTGATTCAGACACACCGTTCCTGCACCCATACCCACCTCCTCCCACCTTCTGATAAGAGACCCATGGGCAGCGCCTCAGCCCTGCCTGGTCCAGCCACATTTCTTCATCCTTTCCTGTTTGTGTCCTTCGTACTTGTGTGTTTTTTCTTGAGGGAAGTAACCATGGCACAAAAATGTTCCTTTTATGTGAGCATTAGGTAAAGAGTCAGTGTTTTATTAACATGGCACCGGCATGAATCCTCAGCATCTTAGCTGGCCTGACCCGCATCAGACAGTAGAGAGAGGACCTGCTTAGGGCGGAGGAACAGGCCAGTCCTGGGGACCACAGTCCCTGCTCAGCTCTGTGTAAATAGATGAGTGCCCGCCATGGCCTGACCCTGGCAGCACACAGGATGTTCCTGGCAGGCACGATACTTGGCTTGGTTGCCCTGTGCTATTCCCTCTGGATTGTGCCAGTGCTGTCCCCTCCCCAGGCTAGACTCCAGGTTGGTGCAGCTGGGACAGTGACCCGACAGGAAGGGGCTGTAAAGGTCTAGGGGGTGATTGCTCTGGCCACCCCACTTTGCTCTGGCCCTTTTCTTTACCGGTCACAATCTGCCGGAGTCCTGGGTATGGGGCGCAGTTGCCTCTGGGCCTCTCACAGGCATGAAGCTAAAAGAGGTTTCCCAGTACGGTTGGGGCACAGTAGCCGCTACAGTTGGGGGAGCTGGAATCTCTTGGGTCCTAGGTCCCTGTAGCTGCAGGCAGGTTAGCAACCTAGTTGATTCTGATGCCTTTGTGTGCA
Source organism: Mesocricetus auratus (assembly GCF_017639785.1). Lineage (NCBI taxonomy): Eukaryota > Metazoa > Chordata > Mammalia > Rodentia > Cricetidae > Mesocricetus > Mesocricetus auratus. The sequence continues at coordinate 10,212,227 of NW_024429191.1, read as the reverse complement.
GAGTAATTGGACAGGGTGCTGAATCAGCAGGTGCAATGGCTGGGTGTAGCTCAGGGTGGGAGGCTGTTGGCCAGGTCTGTCATACACAGGGCTAGTGCAGCAGATATTTAGTAGGAACTCTAGCTGGTAGGCACAGGCTCCGGCCCCAGTGCTGAGCAGCACCCAGGTTCCCTGGGCCTTGGTCTTGTTGCCTTGGCCAATACTGGCGTGTGGAGGCAGCACATCAGACATGGTGATGGAAGGGATGGATCAGTGGGTGTTCTGGAAAGTAGTAGGACCTTCAAAGCACACAGACCTGGAGCCTCTGAAGTTGGAGTGGTGGAGAGGGCACCAAAATTGCATTGTTTCTGTAGACTGATCACCTTTTGGACCTTGGTTTTGTTCCCTGTGGCCCTGTGGCATTCAGCTGAGTGGCAAAGGAAGCTATATACACAATGCTTTGGTCGCTGTCGCTGTGCTGGGCTGAACATTGTCCCCTTCAGAGTCTGTCCAGCACAATGTGAGGTTTCCCACATTTCACAATAGGATGTTTCCAGAAGGTGCCCTGGAAGGTGCCCTGCAGGTCAGCCCACAATGGGGGTCTTGGGCGAGCTTTTACAGATGTAACTAGTTGAATTGAAGTCAGGTTGGACTAATTGCCCCAGCCCCAGTGATGGGAGTCTCTGGGAAGAGGACAGGCTGTTTGACAACTGTGAGAGACTGGAGCAGTGTGGCCAAAGCCATAGAATACAAGGACTATCATTGACAGCAGGAGTATAGAAGGCCAGGCACAGCCTCCTCAGAGCCTTGGAGATAAGCAGTCCCTGTTAAGGCCTGCACTGGGGACTTTGGCCCAGCCTCCCAGCCTGAGCAGGGGTAAGTTACTATTGTTTGAGGTGGCTGGCCTGTGGTGCTTTTTACAGAGCCACAGAACTCCAGCCCAGCTGGTGGCACGCTTGCCCACGTGGCTGTGAGTGTGCCCTTCTATGCATGCACGCCTGAATGAACCTTTTCCAGATAGCATGTCCCACCCCTGGAGAGAGATGAGCAGTTCTGCTTGGCTAGGGCAGGAGGCTGTGATGTGTTAACTGGAGGTGGCCACTTGGGATAAATCAAATGCCCAGGGTCAGGCTCTTAAGACAAGGGGTGGGCCACCTGGGGAGAGGAGAAAATCAGCCATGAAATCGGTCATTCTGACTGCCTGATCTGTCAGGCGGGCCATGCATTGGGCTCTCTGTTATGGTGAGAGTCCCCTCCCAGAGGCTTCTGCAGGTGTCTGGTGTATTTATGCATAGATCTCCAGGCAGCTCTGAGCCTCTCCCATCCAGCCCAGGGGCTTTCTGGAAGGTGCCCTGCAGGCCAGCTCACAATGGAGGGTCTTGGGCGAGCTTTTACAGAGCAGACTACTCTGCCCACAAGGGAGCCTGCTGAGATCCCCCCTGGGATTCCTCAACTCTCTCTCCATCCTGGTGGTCTCAGTCTTTCAGGAGTTTTTCTGCTGCTTCTGAGCAGAACGGTGGACATAGTCGATAAACCCATTTGGCTGTGAAAGCTGGTGTTCAGGTTCCCAGAAATGTAGCCCCTAATACCTTGGATGTTAGCTACCTCTAGCTGTTGCAGTTGTCCCTGGAGGAAGAGGACCATTTCCCTCTTGGTGTCCATGCAGAGGAGTATTGACCACAGATGGCCAGGGAGGAGACTCTGCTCTAGTCTGAAGCTGAACCCTGCCCCCAGCTTCCAGCCCCAGCTCAGAGAGTACTGGGAAGTACATTATGGACCATTATGCTTCTCCCGGGGCCTCCAGGAAACACTCAAGCCCTACTCTGCTAAGGCAGACCCCTGGATAGGCCATTGATCAGGCTGGGGGGACATGGGGTGAGTATGAACAGAGATGACTGAAGGAAGCAACTGTGGCCTGCGAGTAACACCCTTTGGACGCTTGTTCTTATGGTTCTTCTGTGGAAGTGTGGTCCTGTGGTCATCTTGAAGCTGTCCCAGGCACTTCCTGCCTTGAGGATAACTGACCCTCAAGACTTCTGTGTCCTTGGGGTTCACATCCAACCTCTCTGTTCTATGCTTCAAGCAGGAGAGACAGCCTGCAAGTTAAGGGCCTACAGCCCTGCTCAGAAAAGCCGTGACCCCATCTGCAATGTGGCAGGGCCCAGCTGTGCATCTGGCAGTGGTGGAGGGCCTGGGGCTGGGGCAGTATACAGCCTGTTCTTCAGGAGGGCTCTTCCTGCTGCCTTTCCAGGCTAAGGGTTCTAGCCCCGCGATCCCTGGTGAGTGTCCCGAGGAGCTTCCTAATCTTACACGGGGACGATAACCCTGCCCAGATGCCCAACCTCTGTTCTCAGGAAGGTACAGAGGGGCACGGGCGCCACGGAGACCACACGGCAGTGTCCCTATCATGTCCCTTTGTCTTTGGCAGCAGACACCAGTCCAGCCTCTGGCTGACGGCTGGTGAGTCAGCCTGCATTAGTGCCTCATTAAAATGGACAGGCTCTTCCCCAGGCTGCTGAGGGAAGCCCAGTGTCTCCTGCCCTTGCCCTGGCTGTGCCTAAGGCTGGCCGAGGCCTCCACTGTTATTGTGAACTGCACCCCCACCACACCACGGGCTCAACGAGACTCAGGGTGCCTAGAGGATGCTTCTCCTATGACATTTTCCTTCAGTCCTTTCTGGGGTGGTGACAGCGTAGGCCTGTGCTGTGTCACTGTGGTGACTAGATGGGGCCTGCAAGTACCCTGAAACTATCACCAATGTGCCAGGCCTTCAGATCCTCCGATGCCATCATTGTCACTCAGCATCTTCTGCAGTAATATGGATGGGAGGGGCCAAGTCGGTTCCTCGACCCACAAGGAACAGCTGTAGGTCTGAGACCATGTGGACATTTTCCAGGCCAGTTTTATAGTAGAGGTGGATACAGGCATGTGTGGCTTCTCTGGTGCTGTCTGTGGGTGATACAGGCTAGTTCTGGGGCTGGGTCTTACTGCTGGAGGGAACTCTTCAGTCCCCTGTGAAATTAGTATTTCCACCAAAAGATGTAAATGAAACCACCTAGGATGAAACTGAAACATGTAAAAGTGTTGGGTTTTTTAAATTTGAAACCCAAGTTTAAGGTTTCGGGATTTATTATATTTTGTGTATATGTGCCGGTCAGAGGACAACTTGTGGGGGTGGGTTCTCTCCTGTGTCATGTGGATCTTGGAAATCAAACTCCGTCATTAGTCTTAGCGGCATATAGTTACCTGCAGGGCCATCTCTCAGGATTTCTGTTTTGAGACAGAATCTCATGTAGCCCAGGTTGGCCTTGACTTTATATGCAACTGAGGATAACCTTGAACTTGTGATCTCCTTGCCTCCATCTCCTGAGTGAGGTCTGGGATCACTAAGCCTAGTTTATGCAACAGTGAGGTTCAGACTTGGGGCTGTGTGCATGGTAGGCATGCCCTCTGTCAGCTGAGCTCTACCTCCAGGCCCTGTATCTTTGACTCCCAAGAACTGGGTGACCTCATCCCAAGCACTTTAGTTACATAGTGTGGACATAGCAGGCATTCGCCCCCCAGGGTGTGGGATCCTCCTCATCGGCATGATCTGGTATTCTTGTGTAGGCGTGTCTCTGCTTATCCCTTCAGATCCTAGTTCAGGGAAGCCTCTGGTGCCAGACCTGGTGAGATGGTACCCACTTGGAACACCGTAGTCCCTATCCTGTGAGGTGAGCAGTGGTGATGTAGGGTTATCACATGCTACCTGAGTGTGATGTGGTTACCACCACCTGCAGAGCCTCAGTTTACTTGTCTGCAGAATGGCCCATGTGGATAGTTGCTACCAAGCTCTGTCCCTCTCTCAGTCCTGGGACTGCTGGTGACTTGTTCCCCTCTCGACCCTGGCACGGTGAGTTCTGGCTATAGGTGTGGGCTGTCTGCTGCCTCCCTACCTCTTCCTCTAAAGCATTCTTGGTGGGGCCAGGGGGTTGGTGGCACACCCAGGTTGGTGCTGGATCTTCATAGTTCCTGTGAAAGAGACCCTGCCAGATCCCTTCCTTCGAGATCCAGGCCTGAGCCTGTAGAAACGACCTTGGGTAGCAGGGTTGGTTGGTTTGGAGTTTGTGCTGTTAGTGACTGACTGGATGTGGACCACTGTAGCTCAGGGCTAGGAATGTTAGAGGCATGGGGGGCTCATGGCCCCAGTTGAGTTTCTAAGTACGGGTCACTCCAGTTCCCTCGTGTTTGCCCGTCTCATGGAAGTTGGTGACTCCCTCTCCTTTCAGGGCCACAGCCCTGCCCCTAAACTGTGTGTCCACCAGGAGTACACTCCAAGCAGTGAATCCCAGGCGATTTTGTTCCACAGAGGTTCTAGGATGTGAAACACTCTTCAGTGACACAGGGATGTTTGGTGAGGAGGGGTCCCCTGAAGGCTTTCTGTGGAGCCAGCTGGTTGTGTGTCGTAGGGAAGGCAGCTGTATGTGGTGAGGCCACTGCCAAGAATGACTCCCTCATACCACTGTGTTCCCAGTGCCACCATCAAGAGGAATGTTGTCCAAGCTAGCCAGTGCCATGGAGATAAGTTTGTCAGAGGGGCAAGGGAGCAAGGCCTCACTAACTGGGAGCGGATACCAGGGCATGGTGTTTGTCTCAGAAGCTGGACATGTGCCACACTCTTCCATAATATCCCAGAACCTTGCCTGCTTTTCAGCATTGGGGTCTGGGTCACCAAAGCATATGGGGCTAAGTCCAGCCAGCCTGAAGCCACAAGGGGAGGCTGGCTGGGTGTGCCCTGGGAAGGGATAGAGTATCTTTATCTACCAAGGCCTGGTCCAGGAGAGCTTCTTGTGGGGGAGTGCTTGGCACCCCAGCACTGGAACATCAGCCTTGGGAATTGAGAGAGCCAGAAGGAGGCCTTCAGGCCACACCATCCCTTCTCATGCCTAAGTCCTTGTCATCCTCTCGGTGTCCCAACTCCATCCCCAGGTGGCAGTGTGTACCACCCTTCCGAGGGTGCACACTGGCTGTGGCTCTGACCACTTCACCCTGACACAAGGCCAGTGTTCCCCCTGAACCTTCCCTGCTGACTGTCCTTTCTCTGAGTGTCAGAATGAGAGCTGGTTTCTTCTCATTTGCTGGGGAAGAATGCACTACGCGGTGCCCTGTGCATGGGCGGGCTCGTGGCTTCTAATTGGGAAATTGGCTGTCTGGGCCTGGCCCACTGGGCAGTTACTACAGCTTGGGGTGTGAGTGGCTCTGCGGCACAGGCTGCAAACCACTCTTGATCTCTGCCTTTTAATTACGCTTCGCCATGTCTTCCTCCCCACTCCCTTGTCTTCATAAGGGACGTGTTCCTGATTTTGAGCTCCCACTGAGAGGGTCTTGGGAGCAGTGACAGGGATTTCTTGTCATTTGATGCTTTCTCAGGACATGGCAAGGACTAAAAAGGGGGACATCAAGCCTCTAGTGGCCTGGGTGGCCTTGGGAACAAGAAAGCACAGTTTACCCCCATGAGGTGGTTTGGGACCCATTGTGGATGTAATGAGTTTCATGGAGTTTGCTACATGCCCCTAAATGTTGCCAAGTTCCTGCTGGCCCTATTTGTCCCAGAAGTCAGTGGTCTTTAGTCAACTGTCCAGAGCAGAAGGCAGGAGCTCCTGCCTGCCTGGCACATGACAGATCCAAGGGTCTGCATCCCGTTCACCTCACCAAGCCCCCCTGTGTATTCTACCTAGGGGTCCGCGGCTCGGTGAAGACAGCAGCAGCTGCTGAGCAGGGTTTGGAACTGGTAGGCTGACCCCAACACTGCCTGCACTATCGTGAGTCCACAGCTCTGCGTTTGTCACCCTAGTCTTCCACTTGCGCATCCGTGACTGCAGTGTGGTTCAGATCACAATGCGCATGCGTGACTACAGTGGTTCAGAGCGCCATGCGCATGCGTGACTGCAGTGTGGTTCAGAGCACCATGCACATCCGTGACTTGACTGCAGTGTGGTTCAGAGCACCATGCGCATCCGTGACTGACTGCAGTGTGGTTCAGAGCGCCATGCGCATCCGTGACTGCAGTGTGGTTCAGAGCACCATGCGCATGCGTGACTGCAGTGTGGTTCAGAGCGCCATGCGCATCCGTGACTGACTGCAGTGTGGTTCAGAGCACCATGCACATCCGTGACTGACTGCAGTGTGGTTCAGAGCGCCATGCGCATCCGTGACTGACTGCAGTGTGGTTCAGAGCACCATGCGCATCCGTGACTGCAGTGTGGTTCAGAGCACCATGCGCATCCGTGACTGACTGCACCATGCACATCCGTGACTGACTGCAGTGTGGTTCAGAGCACCATGCGCATCCGTGACTGCAGTGTGGTTCAGAGTACCATGCGCATCCGTGACTGCAGTGTGGTTCAGAGTACCATGTGCATCCGTGACTGACTGCAGTATGGTTCAGAACACCATGCGCATCCGTGACTGACTGCAGTGTGGTTCAGAGCACCATGCGCATGCGTGACTGCAGTGTGGTTCAGAGCACCATGCGCATGCGTGACTGCAGTGTGGTTCAGAGCGCCATGCGCATCCGTGACTGACTGCAGTGTGATTCAGAGCACCATGCGCATCCGTGACTGCAGTGTGGTTCAGAGCACCATGCGCATCCGTGACTGCAGTGTGGTTCAGAGCACCATGCGCATCCGTGACTGACTGCACCATGCACATCCGTGACTGACTGCAGTGTGGTTCAGAGCGCCATGCCCACGCCATCTCAGCCGACCACCTTTGTCTGGAGGTGTCATGTGGTGGGATCACATGCTTGCATGTGTCGGTGATGGAGCACAGCGAACCATCTGGTTTTGAGGGTTAGCTTCACTGTAGCAGGCCCCAGTGCCCAAAGGTTTTCTCCTATGGGTGCTATTCCAAGGTGCAGGTGGAGCTTTTTGTGCTCATGGACTAACAGGTGTCCAGGTGATTCTACCTGTGACTGAAAGTGCTGCAGTGAATGGGCAGGTTTGGGATTCAGTGTGAATCCTGCGTTTAGTCCTCCTGGGTAGATACTGTGAGCAGAATTGCTGGGTCACATAGGAATATTGTTTGGTCACATGAGAAACTACCAGGGCTTTTCCAAAGCAACCCCCACTTGCTAACCCTTTATCCCACCTGTGAGTCTGGGTCCCAGGTGCTATGACAGGGCATGTGTCATCTCCTGGGTGTAGCAGCCTGTCTGGTGGGTTCAAAATAGGGGTCTTGGCTGTGGTCCCTGAGCTTGACTGCCCCCTGCAATGAAGGCTAGGTCCTGGCTTCCAGTTGGGGTGGGGACAGGTGTTGCTGTCAGGTGGTGTCTGGGCCACGGGTAGGAGTAGCTGGCGCGTGTGTTTGCTCTGCATCCGTCCCTCCCTTCATTCTCGGGAGGATTTCAACACCCACACTTGGAATAAAAAAAAATTATTAATGAGCTTGGTGCGGTTGCCATGGGAACCTGTTGCTAATGAATCTCTGGGGTTTCCTCTTACCTTTGCGGAGCTACAGCAAGGCTGAGCTATGCTCAGACCAGGCATGCTTCCTTCTCCTTAGGTTGCCGTGGCAACGCCTGTCACTAATCCCCAGCCAGCTCCTGGTTTACCGGCCTGGCCCCAGGAGCCAGCTGCCCGCTTATGCTTACATAAAGTCTCTTACTGTGATCCTTGTTGCTCCCAGCCCCACCAGGCTCCCTGGAGCATCACCCTTCCTCTGGAGCCACACATGGGATCCCCACGATAAGGAGAGTAGATACGGTGTCTCGGGCTTTGTTAGAGAGTGCCTACATTGAGGTACCCCAGCAGGTAAGGGTGCAAGCTGGACCAACATAGGACTCCTGAGATGACATGTGTGCATAGATGCTACCCACCAAGTACGTAGCCTTGCTGCGCCCCTGGCTGCCAGCTTGATGGAGCCCTGTTGGAGAGACAGTAGGCCATCCTGAATCCTAGTGTCCTACTCACCAGGTGATGCATGGAGTATGTCAGGACCAGGGTCTCAGGGTCTAGAGAACTGCTGTTTGGGTTAAGCCTGCTCACCCAGTACTGGAGAGCCTGGGCTTGTGTATTCAATAAAGAGTTGAGTAGCATCCATGAGGGGACAAAGGGAAGGTTCTGTGTCACTCAAGGTAGTGGGACTTTCGGCATAAACCCCAAGCATGGGCCTGAGATACACAGCTTCTCATCCTTAATGATCCCTTCCTGAGCTGACTACTGGCCAAGGCCAGCTCTTGTATCAGTGCCTCCCCCGCTCTTCCTGCCAGCCCGTGTTCTCAGGGCATCTTGTAGGCTTCCAGGCAAGGGATGGACATATACAAGGAGGCTGATATGGGGGTGCTGGGTGACTGCAAGCAGACCTCTCCTAGCTTCAGTTTGCTGGACTAAGCCATGGTTGTAGAAGACAGAGGTGGTGTGGAAAGGGCCAGAGTGTATGATACATCCACACAGTGCTAGGCTCTGTGCTGCAGTCAGTCTCCAGAAGTGAGCATGTGACCCCTTGGTTCCAGGACATCTGTGGCCCCTGCATGAGTTAATTTCCTGTCTCTGTCACAGACAGTGGAGAGAAAACAATTTAGGAGAAAGACTGATTTGGGTTCAAGGTTTCAAAAGTTTCAGCCCACAGTCAGCTGACTCCATTACTTCTAGCCGAATATCCAGGGAGTGTGTGGAAAGGATGCCCAGGGAGCAAAAAGAGCGTGTGCATCAGCAGGCTTTGTCCTCCTTCCCGTCTTCCTTTTAGGTCCCCAGACTATGAGATGGTGCTGCCCACATACCGAGCATACCCTGACTTAGTCATCTCTGGAAACACACTCGGGCACACTCAGACGTGTGCTTTATCATCTCCTAGGCACTTCTCAGGGGAGTTGCTTCTGCTTGAACCCCATATTGCAGAGCCTGCATAGTTAATGCCTGCCTGGGTGGGGTTTGAACCTGTGAGCCCTGGAGAATTGGGTGGATGGATGCGGCAGGGGGCTAGACCAGACTTCAGCTGGTAGCCAGGAGCAAAATACCTACAACTCTGGGACGCCAGCAGGATCTCTCTCTTTTAGGCACTGCAGCAACGAGACCCATGTGGCTGAGGTGTCCACGCCAGCAGTCTTTCAGCATGTTGGTAGATTCAGAGCTGAGTTGATGGCCGTGGTGGCAGCTGATGGTGTTGGGACCAGCTTGACCTGGTGTAGCGGCAGAGTCTCCATTGCTAGGCTACGTGACCCAAGACTTGTGTCTGCTGGTACACTGGTAGTCATGGGCTTGGGTCCCTGGCTTTGTGTTAGGAAAAGCAGCAGCCAGACAAATAGGGGGAGTGATCGAAGGTCAGGCTTATGAGGCTGTGTCAAATGTGACACACAGTCCAGAAGGTAACAGCATGGAGCCCCTATGGATGAGTAGGGGCCTCCTTGGCCCCTAATACAGGAAGCAACTCATCTTCACTCCTGACCTGGAGTCAGCCTAGAAAGTTACCAGGCTGGGTGACCTTCAAACCCTGTGACATCATAGAATTTGCCTGGTTGAGCCTGCTTACCCTCCTGGTAAAACTTAACCCCTGGTGAAACTCCTGTCCTCAGCCTGGATCCCGGAAACACTGGCTGCCCCTCTGTCCCAGCTCTACCATAGAGCTCTCTCCCTCCCAGAGGCTGCTCCCTCATCCCACAGGAACAGTGTTGCAGGTGTTCAGGTCAGGAAGACAAGAGGGACCAATTAGAAGGGTGCTATGTTCCTACTGCTGCCTGGTGTTCACCCCGACTTCTCTCCTGGAGAAGCAGGACCAGGGCTGGTGGCCCCAGTCACGGGACAGGGTGGGAGCATCCCAGGAGCTGGGCTAAGCCACGGTATGGGGGTTGGGCTTGGCAGGAGGCCACAGAATAGTCAGGCTGCTGCGGGTATGAGGGCCTTGGGACAGTCCTGCCCAGTCTGTCCCCCAGGGGTGGGGGTGGGGGGCTTTGTGTGTCTACCTCTCAGTCCTGTCCTTGTCCCTTGGGAGAGGTGTGTCCATGCAGGTGTGTGTGGACACATATATCTCCAGCCACTGTGCTGGAATCACACTGGGAAGTGTGGGACTTGAAGCAGGGATGTTTTCCTACTCTCTGAAATACACCCTGCCCGATGATGGTGGCTGGGACTGGCTTCGGGATGCTTTAATTCCTAATTTAGACTGTTTATGTGCTGGGCTGGAGTTTCTGCCTGCCCCTCAGTGCCTCCCTCCTCACCACCCTCTGCTTCCAGCTGTCTGGGGCTTGCAGGGTCCCCTGACCCCTAGCCCCCACCCCTGCCAGCCACAGGTATTTCAGCAGTGAGCTCTCCATCTTCCGGGTCCCACCACAGAGCCCTCTTTGTGAGGGGCTGTCCCCTCCACACATGTTCTAGGCCTCTTTGGGATGGGGACCTGAGGTCATACTGTGGCCAGACTGCCCTGCCAGCCGGCTGCCTGGGTGGAGCCACAGGGCAGGGAGCAGAATGCCTTCAGCTGTCGCCTGGGGAGACAGAAACGGAAACAGGCAACAGGAACCCCTCCGTGACCACCACTCTTGGCTCCTTTATGAACTCCAAGGACCGCTTGAGATTGATGCTGACTGCTCAACTTTAATTAGGAAATACATTGTGCAAGGGCTGGTTTGATGGGGCCCTGGGCTGTCTTCCTGGTTGCCATGTCAACTGAGTGGGGGGGCTGTCACCTCCACCCCTGCCTAGCCACCCAGGCTTAGGGGAGGCTATAGGGAGAGAGTAGGGGCCCTTGTAAGCAGGACCCACAGCTTGATGCTCCAAGACAGCAGGGACCAGGTCTTGTCCCACCCGCCTCCCTCTCCTGTGTCTGTGGCCACAGTTACACAGGAGAGTCAGTCTTTCTGGGTGACCATGACACTGCCTGGTGGTCCAGGAGCCAAGCAGATGTCCCTATCCCTGAGGAAGTAAAGGCACAGACTGAAAGATGCTGTCGGGGGACTGTGCAGCCCGTGTCCATTGTAGCTCGCCACCCTCAGAGTACCCACAGACCCATCCAGAACAGAGGCTTCCCCATCTCACCACCCCTGTCTAGGTCTTCATCTCCTCTATAGACCAGGCTAGTATCCCCTCTCTTGGTGGTATCCTGTAGCCCCCCTGCCCTATGAGGTGTCCTCCATGTCTGCTTTTCTTTGCACAACCCAGATTCCTTCCCTTGGAGGACTCTTGGGGTAACTGGAGAGAAGGGGCCCCAGGGCCCACGGACAGGGCCATCTAAACGGAGCAGGTGCTCTAGAGCCCCACAGCCTGCCTGCTTGTTGCAGGTTCCTGCCTGGAAACCAGTGGACTCAGGAGCCTCTTCACAAACCTTACCACTCCAGAGACTAATGGAAGCTTCTGGAAGTAAAATCTGAATCTTGAGTGAGGCAGGACATTGCTTGTGCTGGGCTTTCATTCTCTACAAGGCTGACTCCTCCCAGCCTGCAGGAATCCTGCCACACTTGGTGCCCACTTACACTGTCTTTCCATCCTAAACCTCTGACCCCAGCTCCATAGCTGCTGGACATCTTGGTTCACACCACCTGTTTTAAGCCATTCTTACTCTGGGACAGGCCGAGCAAAGAGTGAGATGGGTTCCCAGAATCCCTCCTGTCTCGTCCCTGTTATTCACATCAGAAGAGGTGGCAAGGATGGTCCACACCTGTGGGAATGTCTCCGGCTGGGTAGGTTCTGTGGTTGAGGGGCCAGTGCCTCGAGGCTGCTGGGGTGCAGAAGACAGTGGCTTCTAATCAACTCCCTTTGTCCAGCTGGCTCAGGTCCTGCATCCCCTCACATTTGCCACTTGGCAGGTCCCCTGTCTCTGGGTTTAGTTGCTGTGGGTGTGGCTGAGACCATAGTAGAGCAGACAGGGCTATCTGAGTGGTTGGCGGGGCCACACACTAGTCCTAGGTTTTCCCTTATCCATCTTGCCTAGCAGAACCTGGAGCCACATCTAGGCCTAGGATAACTATCCCATCTTATAGATACCCCTTCTAGGCCATCCTCCCAGCTCTCCTACCAGGGTAGCTCCTGCACTGGGGCTTGGTCTGCCTCTCCCTTGGATGCTGGCAGGATTGTACCTCACTGTATGCTGAGTCTCGCAGCATCAGATCCTTGGCATGAGGGGGGATCCCCAAGATGTGGAAACAACAGGTAATATCCCTCAAGCTGGTGCTCCACACTGTGCTGGCTCCTCATGGGAGCCTGGCGGTTCCCTAATTAAGCAATTCATTATTAAAGCGGCAGTCTTCCTTGGAGCCTGCTTTCTGCTATTGCTGCGGGGACAGACCGGCAGCTACCCCACAGGGGCTGCACTGGTGGACAGCATGCAACCTGACACCCACTTAGAATTCTTAGCTTGTGTACTTTCTAGGAGCCCAGACTGGGGCTCCATGTCCCCTTGGGGCCATCTTGGGACCCAAAGGATGTTTGTGAGACACACCAACTTATAAACTCATCAACTCCCAGGGTTAAGCGGAGCCCGGGGTCATCAGCCTGGTCTGCCCTGGGGTGATTAATTCAACCACAGGCCAGACCTCAGAGACATCCTAAGGACATTAAGGGAGGGAACATCATGCTAAGCAGTTGGTATCTGAAAGAGGGGAGCAGCATGGAGACCCCTAGGGATGTTGGGGTACCGAGCTGGAATAGTTATTGACAGCTTATGTTCTGAGGCTGTAGATAGGTGAGTTTAGTGACACATAGGAACCCTGGGCCAGTGGGAAGTCGGGGAATCTTTCTGGTATTGGGGGGGTGTTCAGAAGGCCAGTATGGAAGTTAGAGTAAATGGAGACACTCATGTCTGAGCCTGTGTTCTCTGACAAGGTCGCATCTGCTCTCCAGCTCTTGAGACAGTGGCTGTCATACTTAAGGGGTCTCAGATGAATGAGAGCTCATGAGCATCTGGTGTGAGGTCCTGGTGGTTTATCCTAATGATGTTTAAAAACGTGGAAATTTAGGGGCTAGAGAGATGGCTCAGCGACTAAGAGCACATACTGCTCATTCAGAGGACCCAAGTTTGGTTCCTAGCACCTTCATCTGGGTGCTCAGCCATGTGTAACTCTAGCTCCATGAGATTTCACATCTCTGCCCTCCAAGGGCAACTGCACTCCTGCATGTACCTACACACAGGCACACACACACACACACACACACACTTATACTTGCACAATTTAAAAATAAATCTTAAAGCTGGGACATTGAAAACTCCCAACTGACCAGTTCACTTTAAAACCCTATTAAAAGTAATACCTCATGTGTTATTAATACATTCTTTCACGAAAAATGGCTGTTTTCCTAAGCACAGAGATTCAGTGGGAGCAGGAGCATTGCTTGTTAATCTTTGGGGTCTCGGCCATCTGGCCTGGTGGAGAACTGTGGCTTGTGGAGGAACAAAGCATGGGAGGAAGGGTTCATGTGCCATGGTGCAGAGATTTTTATCTGGTATTGTAGAGTGAACCCTGCCACCCCCACCCCCAATCAGGGGTCGTGTCTCTGCCTGTGTGTGTTGGGTTTTTAGGCCTGGCTGTGTCACCTTGGGTTTCTGAGGTCATGGAGAGGGCTGGACACAGCTGCCCTCCCTCTCTGTTAGGTGCTGGACCCTGGGGTGCACATACCGACTGTGAGGAGCCGAAGAGCCATGAGTAACACACTCCCACAGCCAAGTGTAAATTGAGCTCATCCTCCAATTTGCGTGTGTGTGTGTGTGTGTGTGTGTGTGTGTGTGTGTGTGTGTGTGTGTGTGTGTGTGTGTGTGTGTGTCCCTGGCTCTCAGGGAGGGGGATAGCACCAGGATTCCCCAGCTGTGGGTAGCCAGAGCCACAGGGCCAGCAGCCTTAATGGTTAGAAGCTGGTGTGGGGCAGCTTGAAAGGAAGAAGGGTTGAGCTTCACTCGCTCCATTAGGAAGACCCTGCTCTGCACGAGGCTGTCCTGACCCACCTCTCCCGGCAGGGGTATCTAGCACCTTCCAAAACATTGCACAGCATCTTTTAGAACACACGGAGGGGAGCTTGCCACACTGGGGAAGGGAGAGATGCCCCATTGTTAGCTTAAAAAAAAAAGACTCCAATGATTCTCTGAGCTTCCTTTTCCTGCTGGTTTCCAAGAATCCTGCTCCGACATAATGGATCGAGTTATTAGGGTATCGATTGAGACACGGGGAGCTGGAGGGAAGCCAGACCCAGCAAATTGGTATGGCACTGGCCAGGAGACTCCCTGGGGTCTAGGTCTGCGGTCAGCAGGCTGGTGGGTGGGCAGGCAGCCAGTAAGAGGCACCTAGCTCCTGGTGGCCACAGGGGAATCACATTCTGGCAGGGTAGCCAGTCCCTGCATCGGGGCCTTCTGTGGAGGGGGAGTAAGAGGAAAGAGAGTGTGTACACTCACGTATGTGCATACACTCACAAATATGCCTCTTGTGGGTGGTGCCTTAAAGTGTGATCCATTTAGACCAAGGCCTTTCTAGTGTAAGGCCCTACTGTGTGTAAGGACTCCTCTGTGTGCCCCCAGCCTGTTATTGGAGGAAGCAGGGGCCTATAAGGAGGCCCAGTAGGCTCTCCCCCCACTCTCGTAGATGTTTGTGGCTTGTTCTGTGAAGCCGCAGTGTGGGGTGGTAACTTGGACCCACAGAGCTCCCCACTGATCCCATCGCAGGTCAAGGCTCCCTCCCTCCACGACACTTTCTCTTTGAGCCCTGTCTCACATCTGCTCTCTTGCTTACCATGAGTTTGTCCTTCACTGTCCCTGTACCTAACTTGAGGAAGGCCAGCCTCTGTCAGCTCACTCTCAGGCCTGTGGACCTGCAGCACGTCCCTGACATGCAATGGGTACTCTGGGATGGATTTTGCTGCTCCACGACAGGCAGAGCAACAGAGGAGCCTGGTTCTTTCCTGGGGAAGACTTCCTGAGGTGGGCTTTTGAGTCTGAGCAGAGGTT